>NC_092728.1:112326428-112626428 GCF_047496885.1 Scyliorhinus torazame | reverse complement strand
GCTCTGGAGCTGCGGATGGACTCACTTTGGAGCATCCGCGATGCTGAGGAAGTTGTGGAAAGCACATTCAGTGAGTTGGTCACACCGCAGATTAAAATTACTGAGGCAGATAGGGAAAGGGTGACCAACAGACAGAGGAAGAGTAGGAAGGCAGTGCAGGGATCCCCTGCGGTCATCTCCCTCCAAAACAGATTTACCGTTTTGGAAACTGTTGGGGGAGATGGCTCACCAGGGGAAGGTGGCAGCAGCCAGGTTCATGGCACCGTGGCTGGCTCTGCTGCACAGAAGGGCGGGAAAAAGAGTGGCAGAGCTAATAGTGATAGGGGATTCAATTGTAAGGGGAATAGACAGGCGTTTCTGCGGACGCAAACGAGAATCCAGGTTGGTATGTTGCCTCCCTGGTGCAAGGGTCAAGGATGTCTCGGAGCGGCTGCAGGGCATTCTGGAGGGGGAGGGTGAACAGCCAGCTGTCGTGGTGCATATAGGCACCAACGATATAGGTAAAAAACGGGATGAGGTCCTACAAGCTGAATTTAGGGAGTTAGGAGTTAAACTAAAAAGTAGGACCTCAAAGGTAGTAATCTCAGGATTGCTACCAGTGCCACGTGATAGTCAGAGTAGGAATGACAGGATAGCTAGGATGAATACGTGGATTGAGAGATGGTGCAAGAGGGAGGGTTTCAAATTCCTGGGACATTGGGACCGATTCTGGGGGAGGTGGGACCTGTACAAATCGGACGGTCTGCATCTGGGTGGGAACGGAACCAATGTTCTCGGGGGGGTGTTTGCTAGTGCAGTTGGGGAGGGTTTAAACTAATGTGCCAGGGGGATGGGAACCGATGTAGGAAGTCAGTGGGGACAGAAACAAAAGGCAGGAAGGGAGAGTGTGTAAAGCATGACCAGAGAAAGCAGGGCAGAGAGCAAGGAAGGTCTACATTAAACTGCATTTATTTCAATGCAAGGGGCCTGACGGGCAAAGCGGATGAACTCAGGGCATGGACGGGCACATGGGACTGGGATATTATAGCTATGACTGAAACATGGCTAAGGGAGGGGCAGGACTGGCAGCTCAATGTTCCGGGGTACAGATGCTATAGAAAGGATAGAACAGGAGGTAAGAGAGGAGGGGGAGTGGCGTTTTTGATTAGGGAGAACATCACGGCAGTACTTAGAGGGGATATATCCGAGGGTTCGCCCACTGAGTCTATATGGGTGGAACTGAAAAATAAGAAGGGAGAGATCACCTTGGTAGGACTGTACTACAGGCCCCCAAATAGTCAGCGGGAAATTGAGGAGCAAATATGTAAGGAGATTACAGATAGCTGCAAGAATAATAGGGTGGTAGTAGTAGGGGAATTTAACTTTCCCAACATTGACTGGGACAGCCATAGCATTAGGGGCTTGGATGGAGGGAAATTTGTTGAGTGTATTCAGGAGGAATTTCTCATTCAGTATGTGGATGGACCGACTAGAGAGGGGGCAAAACTTGACCTCGTCTTGGGAAATAAGGAAGGGCAAGTGATAGAAGTGCTAGTGAGGGATCACTTTGGGACAAGTGACCATAATTCCATTAGTTTTAAGATAGCTATGGAGAATGATAGGTCTGGCCCAAGAGTTAAAATTCTTAATTGGGGCAAGGCCAATTTTGATGGTATCAGGCAGGAACTTGCAGAGGTAGATTGGGGGAGACTATTGGCAGACAAAGGGACGGCTGGTAAATGGGAGGCTTTTAAAAATGTGTTAACCAGGGTGCAGGGTAAGCACATTCCCTTTAGAGTGAAGGGCAAGGCTGGTAGAAGTAGGGAACCCTGGATGACTCGAGATATTGAGACTCTGGTCAAAAAGAAGAAGGAGGCATATGACGTACATAAGCAACTGGGATCAAGTAGATCCCTTGAAGAGTATAGAGATTGTCGAAATAGAGTTAAGAGGGAAATCAGGAGGGCAAAAAGGGGACATGAAATTGCTTTGGCAAATAATGCAAGGGAGAATCCAAAGAGATTCTACAGATACATAAAGGGGAAAAGAGTAACTAGGGACAGAGTAGGGCCTCTTAAGGATCAACAAGGGCATCTATGTGCAGAGCCACAAGAGTTGGGTGAGATCCTGAATGAATATTTCTCATCGGTATTCACGGTGGAGAAAGGCATGGATGTTAGGAAACTAAGGGAAATAAATAGTGATGTCTTGAGAAGTGTGCATATTACAGAGGAGGAGGTGCTGGAAGTCTTAAAGCGCATCAAGGTAGATAAATCCCCGGGACCTGATGAAATGTATCCCAGGATGTTGTGGGAGGCTAGGGAGGAAATTGCGGGTCCCCTAACCGAGATATTTGAATCATCGGCAGCCACAGGTGAGGTGCCTGAAGATTGGAGAGTGGCGAATGTTGTGCCCTTGTTTAAGAAGGGCAGCAGGGAAAAGCCTGGGAACTACAGACCGGTGAGCCTAACGTCTGTAGTAGGTAAGTTGCTAGAAGGTATTCTGAGAGACAGGATCTACAAGCATTTAGAGAGGCAAGGACTGATTCGGGGCAGTCAGCATGGCTTTGTGCGTGGAAAATCATGTCTCACAAATTTGATTGAGTTTTTTGAGGGAGTGACCAAGAAGGTAGATGAGGGTAGTGCAGTAGACGTTGTCTACATGGACTTTAGCAAAGCCTTTGACAAGGTACCGCATGGTAGGTTGTTGCAGAAGGTTAAAGCTCACGGGATCCAGGGTGAGGTTGCCAATTGGATTCAAAATTGGCTGGACGACAGAAGGCAGAGGGTGGTTGTAGAGGGTTGTTTTTCAAACTGGAGGCCTGTGACCAGTGGTGTGCCTCAGGGATCGGTGCTGGGTCCACTGTTATTTGTGATTTATATTAATGATTTGGATGAGAATTTAGGAGGCATGGTTAGTAAGTTTGCAGATGACACCAAGATTGGTGGCACAGTGGATAGTGAAGAAGGTTATCTAGGATTGCAACGGGATCTTGATCAATTAGGCCAGTGGGCCGACGAATGGCAGATGGAGTTTAATTTAGATAAATGTGAGGTGATGCATTTTGGCAGATCGAATCAGGCCAGGACCTACTCAGTTAATGGTATGGCGTTGGGGAGAGTTATAGAACAAAGAGATCTAGGAGTACAGGTTCATAGCTCCTTGAAGGTGGAGTCGCAGGTGGACAGGGTGGTGAAGAAGGCATTCGGCATGCTTGGTTTCATTGGTCAGAACATTGAATATAGGAGTTGGGACGTCTTGTTGAAGTTGTACAAGACATTGGTACGGCCACACTTGGAATACTGTGTGCAGTTCTGGTCACCCTATTATAGAAAGGATATTATTAAACTAGAAAGAGTGCAGAAAAGATTTACTAGGATGTTGCCGGGACTTGATGGTTTGAGTTATAAGGAGAGGTTGGATAGACTGGGACTTTTTTCCCTGGAGCGTAGGAGGCTTAGGGGTGATCTTATAGAGGTCTATAAAATAATGAGGGGCATAGATAAGGTAGATAGTCAACATCTTTTCCCAAAGGTAGGGGAGTCTAAAACTAGAGGGCATAGGTTTAAGGTGAGAGGGGAGAGATTCAGAAGGGCCCAGAGGGGCAATTTCTTCACTCAGAGGGTAGTGAGTGTCTGGAATGGGCTGCCAGAGGTAGTAGTAGAAGCGGGTACAATTGTGTCTTTCAAAAAGCATTTAGATGGTTACATGGGTAAGATGGGTATAGAGGGTTATGGGCCAAGTGCGGGCAACTGGGACTAGCTTAATGGTAAAAAACTGGGCGGCATGGACTGGTTGGGCTGAAGGGCCTGTTTCCATGCTGTAAACTTCTATGATTCTATGATTCTATGAACATCGCCCGAGCTATTCCTCTGTCAAATCGCACAAACTATTCCTCTGTAACATCGCCCCAACTGTTCCTCTGTAACATCGCCCCCACTATTCCTCTGTAACATCGCCCCTACTATTTCTCTGTAACATCGCCCCAACTGTTCCTCTGTAACATCGTCCCAACTATTCCTCTGTAACATCGCACAAACTATTCCTCTGTAACATCGTCCCAACTATTTCTCTGTAACATCGCCCCAACTGTTCCTCTGTAACATCGTCCCAACTATTCCTCTGTAACATCGCCCCAATGATTCCTCTGTAACATCGTCCCAACAATTCCTCTGTAACATCGCCCCAACTATTCCTCTGTAACATCGCCCCAATTATTCCTCTGGAACATCGACCCAACTATTCCTCTGTAACATCGCCCCAACTATTCCTCTGTAACATCGCCCCAACTGTTCCTCTGTAACATCGCCCAAACTATTCCTCTGTAACATCGCACAAACTATTCGTCTGTAACATCGCCCCAACTGTTCCTCTGTAACATCGTCCCAACTATTCCTCTGTAACATCGCCCCAACTATTCCTCTGTAACATCGCCCCAACTGTTCCTCTGTAACATCGTCCCAACATTTCCTCTGTAACATCGCACCAACTATTCCTCTGTAACATCGCTCAAACTATTCCTCTGTAACATCGCACAAACTATTCCTCTGTAACATCGCCCGAGATATTCCTGTGTCACATCGCACAAACTATTCCTCTGTATCATCGCCCCAACTGTTCCGCTGTAACATCGTCCCAATTGTTCCTCTGTAACATCGCCCCAACTATTCCTCTGTAACATCACCCCAACTATTCCTCTGTAACATCGCCCCAAACTATTCCTCTGTAACATCATCCCAATTATTCCTCTGTAACATCGTCCCAACTATTCCTCTGTAACATCGCCCCAACAATTCCTCTGTAACATCGCCCCAACTATTCATCTGTAACATCGCCCCAACTATTCCTCTGTAACATCGTTCCAACTATTCCTCTGTAACATCGCCCCCACTATTTCTCTGTAACATCGCCCCAACTGTTCCTCTGTAACATCGTCCCAACTATTCCTCTGTAACATCGCCCCAACTATTCCTCTGTAACATCGCCCCAACAATTCCTCTGTAACATCGCCCCAACTGTTCCTCTGTAACATCGCCCCAACTATTCCTCTGTAACATTGCCCCAACAATTCCTCTGGAACATCGCCCCAACTATTCCTCTGTAACATCGCCCCAACTATTCATCTGTAACATCGCCCCAACTATTCCTCTGTAACATCGTTCCAACTATTCCTCTGTAACATCGCCCCCACTATTTCTCTGTAACATCGCCCCAACTGTTCCTCTGTAACATCGTCCCAACTATTCCTCTGTAACATCGCCCCAACTATTCCTCTGTAACATCGCCCCAACAATTCCTCTGTAACATCGCCCCAACTGTTCCTCTGTAACATCGCCCCAACTATTCCTCTGTAACATTGCCCCAACAATTCCTCTGGAACATCGCCCCAACTATTCCTCTGTAACAACGTCCCAACTATTCCTCTGTAACATCGTCCCAACTATTCCTCTGTAACATCGTCCCAACTATTCCTCTGTAACATCGTCCCAATATTCCTCTGTAACATCGTCCCAACTATTCCTCTGTAACATCGTCCCAACATTTCCTCTGTAACATCACCCCAACTATTTCTCTGTAACATCGTCCCAACTACTCCTCTGTAACATCGTCCGAACTATTCCTCTGTAACATCGCCCAAACAATTTCTCTGTAACATCACCCCAACTATTCCTCTGTAACATCGCCCCAACTATTCCACTGTAACATCGTCCCAACTATTCCTCTGTAACATCGCCCCAATTATTCCTCTGTAACATCGCCCCCACTATTCCTCTGTAACATCGTTCCAACTATTCCTCTGTAACATCGCCCCCACTATTTCTCTGTAACATCGCCCCAACTGTTCCTCTGTAACATCGTCCCAACTATTCCTCTGTAACATCGCCCCAATTATTCCTCTGTAACATCGTCCCAACAATTCCTCTGTAACATCGCCCCAACTACTCCTCTGTAACATCGCCCCAATTATTCCTCTGTAACATCGTCCCAACTATTCCTCTGTAACATCGCCGCAACAATTCCTCTGTAACATCGCCCCAACTGTTCCTCTGTAACATCGCACAAACTATTCCTCTGTAACATCGCCCCAACTGTTCCTCTGTAACATTGTCCCAATGATTCCTCTGTAACATCGTCCCAACTATTCCTCTGTAAATTCGCCCTAATTATTCCTCTTTAACATCGCCCCAACTATTCCGCTGTAACATCGTCCCAACTGTTCCTCTGTAACATCGCCCCAACTATTCCTCTGTAACATCGCCCCAACTATTCCTCTGTAACATCGTTCCAACTATTCCTCTGTAACATCGCCCCCACTATTTCTCTGTAACATCGCCCCAACTGTTCCTCTGTAACATCGTCCCAACTATTCCTCTGTAACATCGCACAAACTATTCCTCTGTAACATCGTCCCAACTATTTCTCTGTAACATCGCCCCAACTGTTCCTCTGTAACATCGTCCCAACTATTCCTCTGTAACATCGCCCCAATGATTCCTCTGTAACATCGTCCCAACAATTCCTCTGTAACATCGCCCCAACTATTCCTCTGTAACATCGCCCCAATTATTCCTCTGGAACATCGACCCAACTATTCCTCTGTAACATCGCCCCAACTATTCCTCTGTAACATCGCCCCAACTGTTCCTCTGTAACATCGCCCAAATTATTCCTCTGTAACATCGCACAAACTATTCGTCTGTAACATCGCCCCAACTGGTCCTCTGTAACATCGTCCCAACTATTCCTCTGTAACATCGCCCCAACTATTCCACTGTAACATCGACCCCACTATTCCGCTGTAACATCGCCCCAACTGTTCCTCTGTAACATCGTCCCAACATTTCCTCTGTAACATCGCACCAACTATTCCTCTGTAACATCGCTCAAACTATTCCTCTGTAACATCGCACAAACTATTCCTCTGTAACATCGCCTGAGATATTCCTGTGTCACATCGCACAAACTATTCCTCTGTATCATCGCCCCAACTGTTCCTCTGTAACATTGTCCCAACGATTCCTCTGTAACATCGTCCCAACTATTCCTCTGTAACTTCGCCCCAATTATTCCTCTTTAACATCGCCCCAACTATTCCGCTGTAACATCGTCCCAATTGTTCCTCTGTAACATCGCCCCAACTATTCCTCTGTAACATCGCCCCAACTATTCCTCTGTAACATCGCCCCAAACTATTCCTCTGTAACATCATCCCAATTATTCCTCTGTAACATCGTCCCAACTATTCCTCTGTAACATCGCCCCAACAATTCCTCTGTAACATCGCCCCAACTATTCATCTGTAACATCGCCCCAACTATTCCTCTGTAACATCGTTCCAACTATTCCTCTGTAACATCGCCCCCACTATTTCTCTGTAACATCGCCCCAACTGTTCCTCTGTAACATCGTCCCAACTATTCCTCTGTAACATCGCCCCAATTATTCCTCTGTAACATCGTCCCAACTATTCGTCTGTAACATCGCCCCAACTATTCCTCTGTAACATCGCCCCAACTGTTCCTCTGTAACATCGCCCAAACTATTCCTCTGTAACATCGCACAAACTATTCGTCTGTAACATCGCCCCAACTGTTCCTCTGTCACATGGTCCCAACTATTCCTCTGTAACATCGCCCCAACTATTCCACTGTAACATCGCCCCCACTATTCCTCTGTAACATCGCCCCAACTGTTCCTCTGTAACATCGTCCCAACATTTCCTCTGTAACATCGCACCAACTATTCCTCTGTAACATCGCTCGAACTATTCCTCTGTAACATCGCACAAACTATTCATCTGTAACATCGCCCGAGATATTCCTCTGTCACATCGCACAAACTATTCCTCTGTATCATCGCCCCAACTGTTCCTCTGTAACATTGTCCCAACGATTCCTCTGTAACATCGTCCCAACTATTCCTCTGTAACTTCGCCCCAATTATTCCTCTTTAACATCGCCCCAACTATTCCGCTGTAACATCGTCCCAACTGTTCCTCTGTAACATCGTCCCAACTATTCCTCTGTAACATCGTCCGAACTATTCCTCTGTAACATCGCCCCAACAATTCCTCTGTAACATCACCCCAACTATTCCTCTGTAACATAGCCCCAACTATTCCACTGTAACATCGCCCCAACAATTCCTCTGTAACATCACCCCAACTATTCCTCTGTAACATAGCCCCAACTATTCCACTGTAACATCGTCCCAACTATTCCTCTGTAACATCGCCCCAACTATTCCTCTGTAACATCGCACAAACTATTCCTCTGTCACATCGTCCCAACTATTCCTCTGTAACATCGCACAAACTATTCCTCTGTAACATCGTCCCAACTATTTCTCTGTAACATCGCCCCAACTGTTCCTCTGTAACATCGTCCCAACTATTCCTCTGTAACTTCGCCCCAATTATTCCTCTTTAACATCGCCCCAACTATTCCGCTGTAACATCGTCCCAACTGTTCCTCTGTAACATCGCCCCAACTGTTCCTCTGTAACATCGTCCCAACTATTCCTCTGTAACATCGCACAAACTATTCCTCTGTGACATCGTCCCAACTATTCCTCTGTAACATCGCACAAACTATTCCTCTGTAACATCGTCCCAACTATTTCTCTGGAACATCGCCCCAACTGTTCCTCTGTAACATCGTCCCAACTATTCCTCTGTAACATCGCCCCAATTATTCCTCTGTAACATCGTCCCAACAATTCCTCTGTAACATCGCCCCAACTATTCCTCTGTAACATCGCCCCAATTATTCCTCTGTAACATCGTCCCAACTATTCGTCTGTAACATCGCCCCAACTATTCCTCTGTAACATCGCCCCAACTGTTCCTCTGTAACATCGCCCAAACTATTCCTCTGTAACATCGCACAAACTATTTGTCTGTAACATCGCCCCAACTGTTCCTCTGTCACATCGTCCCAACTATTCCTCTGTAACATCGCCCCAACTATTCCACTGTAACATCGCCCCCACTATTCCTCTGTAACATCGCCCCCACTATTCCTCTGTAACATCGCCCCAACTGTTCCTCTGTAACATCGTCCCAACATTTCCTCTGTAACATCGCACCAACTATTCCTCTGTAACATCGCTCGAACTATTCCTCTGTAACATCGCACAAACTATTCCTCTGTAACATCGCCCGAGATATTCCTCTGTTACATCGCACAAACTATTCCTCTGTATCATCGCCCCAACTGTTCCTCTGTAACATTGTCCCAACGATTCCTCTGTAACATCGTCCCAACTATTCCTCTGTAACTTCGCCCCAATTATTCCTCTTTAACATCGCCCCAACTATTCCGCTGTAACATCGTCCCAACTGTTCCTCTGTAACATCGCCCCAACTATTCCTCTGTAACATCGCCCCAACTATTCCTCTGTAACATCGCCCCAAACTATTCCTCTGTAACATCATCCCAACTATTCCTCTGTAACATCGTCCCAACTATTCCTCTGTAACATCGCCCCAACAATTCCTCTGTAACATCGCCCCAACTATTCATCTGTAACATCGCCCCAACTATTCCTCTGTAACATCGTCCGAACTATTCCTCTGTAACATCGCCCCAACTATTCCTCTGTAACATCGCCCCAACTATTCCTCTGTAACATAATCCGAACTATTCCTCTGTAACATCGTCCCAACTATTCCTCTGTAACATCGCCCCAACAATTCCTCTGTAACATCGTCCCAAATAATCATCTGTAACATCGCCCCAACTATTCCTCTGTAACATCGTCCCAACTATTCCTCTGTAACATCATCCGAACTATTCCTGTGTAACATCGCCCGAACTATTCCTCTGTAACATCGCACAAACTATTCCTCTGTCACATCGCCCCAACTATTCCTCTGTAACATCATCCGAACTATTCCTCTGTAACATCGTCCCAACTGTTCCTCTGTAACATCTCCCCAATTATTCCTCTGTAACGTCATCCGAACTATTCCTCTGTAACATCGTCCCAACTATTCCTCTGTAACATCGTCCTAATTATTCCTCTGTAACATTGTCCCAACTATTCCTCTGTAACATCGCCCCACCTATTCCTCTGTAACATCGCCCAAACTATTCCTCTGTAACATCGCACAAACTATTCGTCTGTAACATCGCCCCAACTGTTCCTCTGTAACATCGCCCACACTATTCCTCTGTAACATCGCCCCCACTATTCCTCTGTAACATCGCCCCAACTATTCCACTGTAACATCGCCCCCACTATTCCTCTGTAACATCGCCCCCACTATTCCTCTGTAACATCGCCCCAACTATTCCTCTGTAACATCGCACAAACTATTCCTCTGTCACATCGTCCCAACTATTCCTCTGTAACATCGCACAAACTATTCCTCTGTAACATCGTCCCAACTATTTCTCTGTAACATCGCCCCAACTGTTCCTCTGTAACATCGTCCCAACTATTCCTCTGTAACTTCGCCCCAATTATTCCTCTTTAACATCGCCCCAACTATTCCGCTGTAACATCGTCCCAACTGTTCCTCTGTAACATCGCCCCAACTATTCCTCTGTAACATCGCCCCAACAATTCCTCTGTAACATCGCCCCAACTATTCATCTGTAACATCGCCCCAACTATTCCTCTGTAACATCGTTCCAACTATTCCTCTGTAACATCACCCCCACTATTTCTCTGTAACATCGCCCCAACTGTTCCTCTGTAACATCGTCCCAACTATTCCTCTGCAACATCGCACAAACTATTCCTCTGTGACATCGTCCCAACTATTCCTCTGTAACATCGCACAAACTATTCCTCTGTAACATCGTCCCAACTATTTCTCTGGAACATCGCCGCAACTGTTCCTCTGTAACATCGTCCCAACTATTCCTCTGTAACATCGCCCCAATTATTCCTCTGTAACATCGTCCCAACAATTCCTCTGTAACATCGCCCCAACTATTCCTCTGTAACATCGCCCCAATTATTCCTCTGTAACATCGTCCCAACTATTCGTCTGTAACATCGCCCCAACTATTCCTCTGTAACATCGCCCCAACTGTTCCTCTGTAACATCGCCCAAACTATTCCTCTGTAACATCGCACAAACTATTTGTCTGTAACATCGCCCCAACTGTTCCTCTGTCACATCGTCCCAACTATTCCTCTGTAACATCGCCCCAACTATTCCACTGTAACATCGCCCCCACTATACCTCTGTAACATCGCACCAACTATTCCTCTGTAACATCGCTCGAACTATTCCTCTGTAACATCGCACAAACTATTCCTCTGTAACATCGCCCGAGATATTCCTCTGTCACATCGCACAAACTATTCCTCTGTATCATCGCCCCAATTATTCCTCTTTAACATCGCCCCAACTATTCCGCTGTAACATCGTCCCAACTGTTCCTCTGTAACATCGCCCCAACTATTCCTCTGTAACATCGCCCCAACAATTCCTCTGTAACATCGCCCCAACTATTCATCTGTAACATCGCCCCAACTATTCCTCTGTAACATCGTTCCAACTATTCCTCTGTAACATCACCCCCACTATTTCTCTGTAACATCGCCCCAACTGTTCCTCTGTAACATCGTCCCAACTATTCCTCTGTAACATCGCACAAACTATTCCTCTGTGACATCGTCCCAACTATTCCTCTGTAACATCGCACAAACTATTCCTCTGTAACTTCGCCCCAATTATTCCTCTTTAACATCGCCCCAACTATTCCGCTGTAACATCGTCCCAACTGTTCCTCTGTAACATCGCCCCAACTATTCCTCTGTAACATCGCCCCAACTATTCCTCTGTAACATCGCCCCAAACTATTCCTCTGTAACATCATCCCAACTATTCCTCTGTAACATCGTCCCAACTATTCCTCTGTAACATCGCCCCAACAATTCCTCTGTAACATCGCCCCAACTATTCATCTGTAAGATCGCCCCAACTATTCCTCTGTAACATCGTCCGAACTATTCCTCTGTAACATCGCCCCAACTATTCCTCTGTAACATCGCCCCAACTATTCCTCTGTAACATAATCCGAACTATTCCTCTGTAACATCGTCCCAACTATTCCTCTGTAACATCGCCCCAACAATTCCTCTGTAACATCGTCCCAAATATTCATCTGTAACATCGCCCCAACTATTCCTCTGTAACATCGTCCCAACTATTCCTCTGTAACATCATCCGAACTATTCCTCTGTAACATCGCCCGAACTATTCCTCTGTAACATCGCACAAACTATTCCTCTGTCACATCGCCCCAACTATTCCTCTGTAACATCATCCGAACTATTCCTCTGTAACATCGTCCCAACTGTTCCTCTGTAACATCTCCCCAATTATTCCTCTGTAACGTCATCCGAACTATTCCTCTGTAACATCGTCCCAACTATTCCTCTGTAACATCGTCCTAATTATTCCTCTGTAACATTGTCCCAACTATTCCTCTGTAACATCGCCCCAACTATTCCTCTGTAACATCGCCCAAACTATTCCTCTGTAACATCGCACAAACTATTCGTCTGTAACATCGCCCCAACTGTTCCTCTGTAACATCGCCCCCACTATTCCTCTGTAACATCGCCCCCACTATTCCTCTGTAACATCGCCCCAACTATTCCACTGTAACATCGCCCCCACTAATCCTCTGTAACATCGCCCCCACTATTCCTCTGTAACATCGCCCCAACTATTCCTCTGTAACATCGCACAAACTATTCCTCTGCAACATCGTCCCAACAATTCCTCTGTAACATCGCCCTAATTATTCTTCTGTACCATCGCCCCAACTATTCCGCTGTAACATCGTCCCAACTATTCCTCTGTAACATCGTCCCAACTATTCCTCTGTAACATTGTCCGAACTGTTCCTCTTTAACATCGCCCCAACAATTCCTCTGTAACATCGCCCCAACTGTTCCTCTGTAACATCGCCCCAACAATTCCTCTGGAACATCGACCCAACTATTCCTCTGGAACATCGTCCCAACTATTCCTCTGTAACATCGTCCCAACTATTCCTCTGTAACATCGTCCCAACTATTCCTCTGTAACATCGTCCCAACTATTCCTCTGTAACAACGTCCCAACTATTCCTCTGTAACACCGCCCCAACAATTCCTCTGTAACATCGTCCCAACTATTCATCTGTAACATCGCCCCAACTATTCCTCTGTAACATCGTCCCAACTATTCCTCTGTAACATCATCCAAACTATTCCTCTGTAACATCGCACAAGCTATTCCTCTGTAACATCGCCCCAACTATTCCTCTGTAACATCATCCAAACTATTCCTCTGTAACATCGCCCCAACTATTCCTCTGTAACATCGCCCGAACTATTCCTCTGTAACATCGCACAAACTATTCCTCTGTAACATCGCCCCAACTATTCCTCTGTAACATCATCCGAACTATTCCTCTGTAACATCGTCCCAACTATTCCTCTGTAACATCTCCCCAATTATTCCTCTGTAACATCATCCGAACTATTCCTCTGTAACATCGTCCCAACTGTTCCTCTGTAACATCGCCCCCACTATTCCTCTGTAACATCGCCCCCGCTATTCCTCTGTAACATCGCCCCAACTATTCCACTGTAACATCGCACCCACTATTCCTCTATAACATCGCTCCCACTATTCCTCTGTAACATCGCCCCAACTATTCCTCTGTAACATCGCACAAACTATTCCTCTGTAACATCGCCCCAACTGTTCCTCTGTAACATCGTCCCAACATTTCCTCTGTAACATTGCACCAACTATTCCGCTGTAACATCGTCCCAACTATTCCTCTGTCACATCGCCCCAACTATTCCTCTGTAACATCATCCGAACTATTCCTCTGTAACATCGTCCCAACTGTTCCTCTGTAACATCTCCCCAATTATTCCTCTGTAACGTCATCCGAACTATTCCTCTGTAACATCGTCCCAACTATTCCTCTGTAACATCGTCCTAATTATTCCTCTGTAACATTGTCCCAACTATTCCTCTGTAACATCGCCCCAACTATTCCTCTGTAACATCGCCCAAACTATTCCTCTGTAACATCGCACAAACTATTCGTCTGTAACATCGCCCCAACTGTTCCTCTGTAACATCGCCCACACTATTCCTCTGTAACATCGCCCCCACTATTCCTCTGTAACATCGCCCCAACTATTCCACTGTAACATCGCCCCCACTATTCCTCTGTAACATCGCCCCCACTATTCCTCTGTAACATCGCCCCAACTATTCCTCTGTAACATCGCACAAACTATTCCTCTGTCACATCGTCCCAACTATTCCTCTGTAACATCGCACAAACTATTCCTCTGTAACATCGTCCCAACTATTTCTCTGTAACATCGCCCCAACTGTTCCTCTGTAACATCGTCCCAACTATTCCTCTGTAACTTCGCCCCAATTATTCCTCTTTAACATCGCCCCAACTATTCCGCTGTAACATCGTCCCAACTGTTCCTCTGTAACATCGCCCCAACTATTCCTCTGTAACATCGCCCCAACTATTCCTCTGTAACATCGCCCCAAACTATTCCTCTGTAACATCATCCCAATTATTCCTCTGTAACATCGTCCCAACTATTCCTCTGTAACATCGCCCCAACAATTCCTCTGTAACATCGCCCCAACTATTCATCTGTAACATCGCCCCAACTATTCCTCTGTAACATCGTTCCAACTATTCCTCTGTAACATCACCCCCACTATTTCTCTGTAACATCGCCCCAACTGTTCCTCTGTAACATCGTCCCAACTATTCCTCTGTAACATCGCACAAACTATTCCTCTGTGACATCGTCCCAACTATTCCTCTGTAACATCGCACAAACTATTCCTCTGTAACATCGTCCCAACTATTTCTCTGGAACATCGCCGCAACTGTTCCTCTGTAACATCGTCCCAACAATTCCTCTGTAACATCGCCCCAATTATTCCTCTGTAACATCGTCCCAACAATTCCTCTGTAACATCGCCCCAACTATTCCTCTGTAACATCGCCCCAATTATTCCTCTGTAACATCGTCCCAACTATTCGTCTGTAACATCGCCCCAACTATTCCTCTGTAACATCGCCCCAACTGTTCCTCTGTAACATCGCCCAAACTATTCCTCTGTAACATCGCACAAACTATTTGTCTGTAACATCGCCCCAACTGTTCCTCTGTCACATCGTCCAAACTATTCCTCTGTAACATCGCCCCAACTATTCCACTGTAACATCGCCCCCACTATTCCTCTGTAACATCGCCCCAACTGTTCCTCTGTAACATCGTCCCAACATTTCCTCTGTAACATCGCACCAACTATTCCTCTGTAACATCGCTCGAACTATTCCTCTGTAACATCGCACAAACTATTCCTCTGTAACATCGCCCGAGATATTCCTCTGTCACATCGCACAAACTATTCCTCTGTATCATCGCCCCAACTGTTCCTCTGTAACATTGTCCCAACGATTCCTCTGTAACATCGTCCCAACTATTCCTCTGTAACTTCGCCCCAATTATTCCTCTTTAACATCGCCCCAACTATTCCGCTGTAACATCGTCCCAACTGTTCCTCTGTAACATCGCCCCAACTATTCCTCTGTAACATCGCCCCAACTATTCCTCTGTAACATCGCGCCAAACTATTCCTCTGTAACATCGCCCCAACTATTCCTCTGTAACATCGTCCCAACTATTCCTCTGTAACATCGCCCCAACAATTCCTCTGTAACATCGCCCCAACTATTCATCTGTAACATCGCCCCAACTATTCCTCTGTAACATCGTCCGAACTATTCCTCTGTAACATCGCCCCAACTATTCCTCTGTAACATCGCCCCAACTATTCCTCTGTAACATAATCCGAACTATTCCTCTGTAACATCGTCCCAACTATTCCTCTGTAACATCGCCCCAACAATTCCTCTGTAACATCGTCCCAAATATTCATCTGTAACATCGCCCCAACTATTCCTCTGTAACATCGTCCCAACTATTCCTCTGTAACATCATCCGAACTATTCCTCTGTAACATCGCCCGAACTATTCCTCTGTAACATCGCACAAACTATTCCTCTGTCACATCGCCCCAACTATTCCTCTGTAACATCATCCGAACTATTCCACTGTAACATCGTCCCAACTGTTCCTCTGTAACATCTCCCCAATTATTCCTCTGTAACGTCATCCGAACTATTCCTCTGTAACATCGTCCCAACTATTCCTCTGTAACATCGTCCTAATTATTCCTCTGTAACATTGTCCCAACTATTCCTCTGTAACATCGCCCCAACTATTCCTCTGTAACATCGCCCAAACTATTCCTCTGTAACATCGCACAAACTATTCGTCTGTAACATCGCCCCAACTGTTCCTCTGTAACATCGCCCCCACTATTCCTCTGTAACATCGCCCCCACTATTCCTCTGTAACATCGCCCCAACTATTCCACTGTAACATCGCCCCCACTATTCGTCTGTAACATCGCCCCCACTATTCCTCTGTAACATCGCCCCAACTATTCCTCTGAAACATCGCACAAACTATTCCTCTGCAACATCGTCCCAACTATTCCTCTGTAACATCGCCCTAATTATTCTTCTGTACCATCGCCCCAACTATTCCGCTGTAACATCGTCCCAACTATTCCTCTGTAACATCGTCCCAACTATTCCTCTGTAACATTGTCCGAACTATTCCTCTTTAACATCGCCCCAACAATTCCTCTGTAACGTCGCCCCAACTGTTCCTCTGTAACATCGCCCCAACTATTCCTCTGTAATATCGCCCCAACAATTCCTCTGGAACATCGACCCAACTATTCCTCTGGAACATCGTCCCAACTATTCCTCTGTAACATCGTCCCAACTATTCCTCTGTAACATCGTCCCAACTATTCCTCTGTAACATCGTCCCAACTATTCCTCTGTAACATCGTCCCAACTATTCCTCTGTAACACCGCCCCAACAATTCCTCTGTAACATCGTCCCAACTATTCATCTGTAACATCGCCCCAACTATTCCTCTGTAACATCGTCCCAACTATTCCTCTGTAACATCATCCAAACTATTCCTCTGTAACATCGCACAAACTATTCCTCTGTAACATCGCCCCAACTATTCCTCTGTAACATCATCCAAACTATTCCTCTGTAACATCGCCCCAACTATTCCTCTGTAACATCGCCCGAACTATTCCTCTGTAACATCGCACAAACTATTCCTCTGTAACATCGCCCCAACTATTCCTCTGTAACATCATCCGAACTATTCCTCTGTAACATCGTCCCAACTATTCCTCTGTAACATCTCCCCAATTATTCCTCTGTAACATCATCCGAACTATTCCTCTGTAACATCGTCCCAACTGTTCCTCTGTAACATCGCCCCCACTATTCCTCTGTAACATCGCCCCCGCTATTCCTCTGTAACATCGCCCCAACTATTCCACTGTAACATCGCACCCACTATTCCTCTATAACATCGCTCCCACTATTCCTCTGTAACATCGCCCCAACTATTCCTCTGTAACATCGCACAAACTATTCCTCTGTAACATCGCCCCAACTGTTCCTCTGTAACATCGTCCCAACATTTCCTCTGTAACGTTGCACCAACTATTCCGCTGTAACATCGTCCCAACTATTCCTCTGTAACATCGTCCCAACTATTCCTCTGTAACATTGCCCCAACAATTCCTCTGGAACATCGCCCCAACTATTCCTCTGTAACATCGTCCCAACTATTCCTCTGTAACATTGCCCCAACAATTCCTCTGGAACATTGCCCCAACAATTCCTCTGGAACATCGCCCCAACTATTCCTCTGTAACATCGTCCCAACTATTCCTCTGTAACATCGTCCCAACTATTCCTCTGTAACATCGTCCCAACTATTCCTCTGTAACATCGTCCCAACTATTCCTCTGTAACATCGCCCCAACTATTCCTCTGTAACATCGTGCCAACTATTCCTCTGTAACATCGTCCCAACATTTCCTCTGTAACATCACCCCAACTATTTCTCTGTAACATCGTCCCAACTACTCCTCTGTAACATCGTCCGAACTATTCCTCTGTAACATCGCCCCAACAATTCCTCTGTAACATCACCCCAACTATTCCTCTGTAACATAGCCCCCACTATTCCACTGTAACATCGTCCCAACTATTCCTCTGTAACATCGCCCCAATTATTCCTCTGTAACATCGCCCCCACTATTCCTCTGTAACATCGTCCCAACTATTCCTCTGTAACATCGCCCCCACTATTTCTCTGTAACATCGCCCCAACTGTTCCTCTGTAACATCGTCCCAACTATTCCTCTGTAACATCGCACAAACTATTCCTCTGTCACATCGTCCCAACTATTCCTCTGTAACATCGCACAAACTATTCCTCTGTAACATCGTCCCAACTATTTCTCTGTAACATCGCCCCAACTGTTCCTCTGTAACATCGTCCCAACTATTCCTGTGTAACATCGCCCCAATTATTCCACTGTAACATCGTCCCAACAATTCCTCTGTAACATCGCCCCAACTATTCCTCTGTAACATCGCCCCAATTATTCCTCTGTAACATCGTCCCAACTATTCCTCTGTAACATCGCCCCAACTATTCCTCTGTAACATCACCCCAACTGTTCCTCTGTAACATCGCCCAAATTATTCCTCTGTAACATCGCACAAACTATTCGTCTGTAACATCGCCCCAGCTGTTCCTCTGTAACATCGTCCCAACTATTCCTCTGTAACATCGCCCCAACTATTCCTCTGTAACATCGAGCCCAATATTCCTCTGTAACATCGTTCCAACTATTCCTCTGTAACATCGTCCCAACAATTCCTCTGTAACATCGTCCCAACTATTCCTCTGTAACATCGAGCCCAATATTCCTCTGTAACATCGTTCCAACTATTCCTCTGTAACATCGCCCCAGCTGTTCCTCTGTAACATCGTCCCAACTATTCCTCTGTAACATCGCCCCAACTATTCCTCTGTAACATCGAGCCCAATATTCCTCTGTAACATCGCCCCAACAATTCCTCTGTAACATCGCCCCAACTATTCATCTGTAACATCGCCCCAACTATTCCTCTGTAACATCGTCCGAACTATTCCTCTGTAACATCGCCCCAACTATTCCTCTGTAACATCGCCCCAACTATTCCTCTGTAACATAATCCGAACTATTCCTCTGTAACATCGTCCCAACTATTCCTCTGTAACATCGCCCCAACAATTCCTCTGTAACATCGTCCCAAATATTCATCTGTAACATCGCCCCAACTATTCCTCTGTAACATCGTCCCAACTATTCCTCTGTAACATCATCCGAACTATTCCTCTGTAACATCGCCCGAACTATTCCTCTGTAACATCGTACAAACTATTCCTCTGTCACATCACCCCAACTATTCCTCTGTAACATAATCCGAACTATTCCTCTGTAACATCGTCCCAACTATTCCTCTGTAACATCACCCCAACTATTTCTCTGAAACATCGTCCCAACTACTCCTCTGTAACATCGTCCGAACTATTCGTCTGTAACATCGCCCCAACAATTCCTCTGTAACATCACCCCAACTATTCCTCTGTAACATAGCCCCAACTATTCCACTGTAACATCGTCCCAACTATTCCTCTGTAACATCGCCCCAATTATTCCTCTGTAACATCGCCCCCACTATTCCTCTGTAACATCGTTCCAACTATTCCTCTGTAACATCGCCCCCACTATTTCTCTGTAACATCGCCCCAACTGTTCCTCTGTAACATCGTCCCAACTATTCCTCTGTAACATCGCACAAACTATTCCTCTGTCACATCGTCCCAACTATTCCTCTGTAACATCACACAAACTATTCCTCTGTAACATCGTCCCAACTATTTCTCTGTAACATCGCCCCAACTGTTCCTCTGCAACATCGTCCCAACTATTCCTGTGTAACATCGCCCCAATTATTCCACTGTAACATCGTCCCAACAATTCCTCTGTAACATCGCCCCAACTATTCCTCTGTAACATCGAGCCCAATATTCCTCTGTAACATCGTTCCAACTATTCCTCTGTAACATCGTCCCAACAATTCCTCTGTAACATCGTCCCAACTATTCCTCTGTAACATCGAGCCCAATATTCCTCTGTAACATCGTTCCAACTATTCCTCTGTAACATCGCCCCAGCTGTTCCTCTATAACATCGTCCCAACTATTCCTCTGTAACATCGCCCCAACTATTCCTCTGTAACATCGAGCCCAATATTCCTCTGTAACATCGCCCCAACAATTCCTCTGTAACATCGCCCCAACTATTCATCTGTAACATCGCCCCAACTATTCCTCTGTAACATCGTCCGAACTATTCCTCTGTAACATCGCCCCAACTATTCCTCTGTAACATCGCCGCAACTATTCCTCTGTAACATAATCCGAACTATTCCTCTGTAACATCGTCCCAACTATTCCTCTGTAACATCGCCCCAACAATTCCTCTGTAACATCGTCCCAAATATTCATCTGTAACATCGCCCCAACTATTCCTCTGTAACATCGTCCCAACTATTCCTCTGTAACATCATCCGAACTATTCCTCTGTAACATCGCCCGAACTATTCCTCTGTAACATCGTACAAACTATTCCTCTGTCACATCGCCCCAACTATTCCTCTGTAACATAATCCGAACTATTCCTCTGTAACATCGTCCCAACTATTCCTCTGTAACATCACCCCAACTATTTCTCTGAAACATCGTCCCAACTACTCCTCTGTAACATCGTCCGAACTATTCGTCTGTAACATCGCCCCAACAATTCCTCTGTAACATCACCCCAAGTATTCCTCTGTAACATAGCCCCAACTATTCCACTGTAACATCGTCCCAACTATTCCTCTGTAACATCGCCCCAATTACTCCTCTGTAACATCGCCCCCACTATTCCTCTGTAACATCGTTCCAACTATTCCTCTGTAACATCGCCCCCACTATTTCTCTGTAACATCGCCCCAACTGTTCCTCTGTAACATCGTCCCAACTATTCCTCTGTAACATCGCACAAACTATTCCTCTGTCACATCGTCCCAACTATTCCTCTGTAACATCGCACAAACTATTCCTCTGTATCATCGTCCCAACTATTTCTCTGTAACATCGCCCCAACTGTTCCTCTGTAACATCGTCCCAACTATTCCTGTGTAACATCGCCCCAATTATTCCACTGTAACATCGTCCCAACAATTCCTCTGTAACATCGCCCCAACTATTCCTCTGTAACATCGCCCCAAGTATTCCTCTGTAACATCGTCCCAACATTTCCTCTGTAACATTGCACCAACTATTCCGCTGTAACATCGTCCCAACTATTCCTCTGTAACATCGTCCCAACTATTCCTCTGTAACACTGTCCGAACTATTCCTCTGTAACATCGCCCCAACTGTTCCTCTGTAACATCGCCCCAACTGTTCCTCTGTAACATCGCCCCAACTATTCCTCTGTAACATCGCCCCAACAATTCCTCTGGAACATCGCCCCAACTATTCCTCTGTAACATCGTCCCAACTATTCCTCTGTAACATCGTCCCAACTATTCCTCTGTAACATCGTCCCAACTATTCCTCTGTAACATCGTCCCAACTATTCCTCTGTAACATCGCCCCAACTATTCCTCTGTAACATCGTGCCAACTATTCCTCTGTAACATCGTCCCAACATTTCCTCTGTAACATCACCCCAACTATTTCTCTGTAACATCGTCCCAACTACTCCTCTGTAACATCGTCCGAACTATTCCTCTGTAACATCGCCCCAACAATTCCTCTGTAACATCACCCCAACTATTCCTCTGTAACATAGCCCCAACTATTCCACTGTAACATCGTCCCAACTATTCCTCTGTAACATCGCCCCCACTATTTCTCTGTAACATCGCCCCAACTGTTCCTCTGTAACATCGTCCCAACTATTCCTCTGTAACATCGCACAAACTATTCCTCTGTCACATCGTCCCAACTATTCCTCTGTAACATCGCACAAACTATTCCTCTGTAACATCGTCCCAACTATTTCTCTGTAACATCGCCCCAACTGTTCCTCTGTAACATCGTCCCAACTATTCCTGTGTAACATCGCCCCAATTATTCCACTGTAACATCGTCCCAACAATTCCTCTGTAACATCGCCCCAACTATTCCTCTGTAACATCGCCCCAATTATTCCTCTGTAACATCGTCCCAACATTTCCTCTGTAACATTGCACCAACTATTCCGCTGTAACATCGTCCCAACTATTCCTCTGTAACATCGTCCCAACTATTCCTCTGTAACACTGTCCGAACTTATCCTCTGTAACATCGCCCCAACTGTTCCTCTGTAACATCGCCCCAACTGTTCCTCTGTAACATCGCCCCAACTATTCCTCTGTAACATCGCCCCAACAATTCCTCTGGAACATCGCCCCAACTATTCCTCTGTAACATCGTCCCAACTATTCCTCTGTAACATCGTCCCAACTATTCCTCTGTAACATCGTCCCAACTATTCCTCTGTAACATCGTCCCAACTATTCCTCTGTAACATCGCCCCAACTATTCCTCTGTAACATCGTGCCAACTATTCCTCTGTAACATCGTCCCAACATTTCCTCTGTAACATCACCCCAACTATTTCTCTGTAACATCGTCCCAACTACTCCTCTGTAACATCGTCCGAACTATTCCTCTGTAACATCGCCCCAACAATTCCTCTGTAACATCACCCCAACTATTCCTCTGTAACATAGCCCCAACTATTCCACTGTAACATCGTCCCAACTATTCCTCTGTAACATCGCCCCAATTATTCCTCTGTAACATCGCCCCCACTATTCCTCTGTAACATCGTTCCAACTATTCCTCTGTAACATCGCCCCCACTATTTCTCTGTAACATCGCCCCAACTGTTCCTCTGTAACACCGTACCAACTATTCCTCTGTAACATCGCACAAACTATTCCTCTGTAACATCGTCCCAACTATTTCTCTGTAACATCGCCCCAACTGTTCCTCTGTAACATCGTCCCAACTATTCCTGTGTAACATCGCCCCAATTATTCCACTGTAACATCGTCCCAACAATTCCTCTGTAACATCGCCCCAACTATTCCTCTGTAACATCGCCCCAATTATTCCTCTGTAACATCGTCCCAACTATTCCTCTGTAACATCGCCCCAACTATTCCTCTGTAACATCGCCCCAACTGTTCCTCTGTAACATCGCCCAAATTATTCCTCTGTAACATCGCACAAACTATTCGTCTGTAACATCGCCCCAGCTGTTCCTCTGTAACATCGTCCCAACTATTCCTCTGTAACATCGCCCCAACTATTCCTCTGTAACATCGAGCCCAATATTCCTCTGTAACATCGTTCCAACTATTCCTCTGTAACATCGTCCCAACAATTCCTCTGTAACATCGTCCCAACTATTCCTCTGTAACATCGAGCCCAATATTCCTCTGTAACATCGTTCCAACTATTCCTCTGTAACATCGCCCCAGCTGTTCCTCTGTAACATCGTCCCAACTATTCCTCTGTAACATCGCCCCAACTATTCCTCTGTAACATCGAGCCCAATATTCCTCTGTAACATCGCCCCAACTATTCCTCTGTAACATCGTCCGAACTATTCCTCTGTAACATAGCCCCAACTATTCCTCTGTAACATCGCCCCAACTATTCCTCTGTAACATAATCCGAACTATTCCTCTGTAACATCGTCCCAACTATTCCTCTGTAACATCGCCCCAACAATTCCTCTGTAACATCGTCCCAAATATTCATCTGTAACATCGCCCCAACTATTCCTCTGTAACATCGTCCCAACTATTCCTCTGTAACATCATCCGAACTATTCCTCTGTAACATCGCCCGAACTATTCCTCTGTAACATCGTACAAACTATTCCTCTGTCACATCGCCCCAACTATTCCTCTGTAACATCATCCGAACTATTCCTCTGTAACATCGTCCCAACTATTCCTCTGTAACATCACCCCAACTATTTCTCTGTAACATCGTCCCAACTACTCCTCTGTAACATCGTCCGAACTATTCCTCTGTAACATCGCCCCAACAATTCCTCTGTAACATCACCCCAACTATTCCTCTGTAACATAGCCCCAACTATTCCACTGTAACATCGTCCCAACTATTCCTCTGTAACATCGCCCCAATTATTCCTCTGTAACATCGCCCCCACTATTCCTCTGTAACATCGTTCCAACTATTCCTCTGTAACATCGCCCCCTCTATTTCTCTGTAACATCGCCCCAACTGTTCCTCTGTAACATCGTCCCAACTATTCCTCTGTAACATCGCACAAACTATTCCTCTGTCACATCGTCCCAACTATTCCTCTGTAACATCGCACAAACTATTCCTCTGTAACATCGTCCCAACTATTTCTCTGTAACATCGCCCCAACTGTTCCTCTGTAACATCGTCCCAACTATTCCTGTGTAACATCGCCCCAATTATTCCACTGTAACATCGTCCCAACAATTCCTCTGTAACATCGCCCCAACTATTCCTCTGTAACATCGCCCCAATTATTCCTCTGTAACATCGTCCCAACTATTCCTCTGTAACATCGCCCCAACTATTCCTCTGTAACATCGCCCCAACTGTTCCTCTGTAACATCGCCCAAATTATTCCTCTGTAACATCGCACAAACTATTCGTCTGTAACATCGCCCCAGCTGTTCCTCTGTAACATCGTCCCAACTATTCCTCTGTAACATCGCCCCAACTATTCCTCTGTAACATCGAGCCCAATATTCCTCTGTAACATCGTTCCAACTATTCCTCTGTAACATCGTCCCAACAATTCTTCTGTAACATCGTCCCAACTATTCCTCTGTAACATCGAGCCCAATATTCCTCTGTAACATCGTTCCAACTATTCCTCTGTAACATCGCCCCAGCTGTTCCTCTGTAACATCGTCCCAACTATTCCTCTGTAACATCGCCCCAACTATTCCTCTGTAACATCGAGCCCAATATTCCTCTGTAACATCGCCCCAACAATTCCTCTGTAACATCGCCCCAACTATTCATCTGTAACATCGCCCCAACTATTCCTCTGTAACATCGTCCGAACTATTCCTCTGTAACATCGCCCCAACTATTCCTCTGTAACATCGCCCCAACTATTCCTCTGTAACATAATCCGAACTAATCCTCTGTAATATCATCCGAACTATTCCTCTGTAACATCGCCCCAACTATTCCTCTGTAACATCATCCGAACTATTCCTCTGTAACATCGTCCCAACTATTCCTCTGTAACATCTCCCCAATTATTCCTCTGTAACGTCATCCGAACTATTCCTCTGTAACATCGTCCCAACTATTCCTCTGTAACATCGTCCCAATTATTCCTCTGTAACATTGTCCCAACTATTCCTCTGTAACATCGCCCCAACTATTCCTCTGTAACATCGCCCAAACTATTCCTCTGTCACATCGCACAAACTATTCCTCTGTATCATCGCCCCAACTGTTCCTCTGTAACATTGTCCCAACGATTCGTCTGTAACATCGTCCCAACTATTCCTCTGTAACTTCGCCCCAATTATTCCTCTTTAACATCGCCCCAACTATTCCGCTGTAACATCGTCCCAACTGTTCCTCTGTAACATCGCCCCAACTATTCCTCTGTAACATCGCCCCAACTATTCCTCTGTAACATCGCCCCAAACTATTCCTCTGTAACATCATCCCAAATATTCCTCTGTAACATCGTCCCAACTATTCCTCTGTAACATCGCCCCAACAATTCCTCTGTAACATCGCCCCAACTATTCATCTGTAACATCGCCCCAACTATTCCTCTGTAACATCGTCCGAACTATTCCTCTGTAACATCGCCCCAACTATTCCTCTGTAACATCGCCCCAACTATTCCTCTGCAACATAATCCGAACTATTCCTCTGTAACATCGTCCCAACTATTCCTCTGTAACATCGCCCCAACAATTCCTCTGTAACATCGTCCCAAATATTCATCTGTAACATCGCCCCAACTATTCCTCTGTAACATCGTCCCAACTATTCCTCTGTAACATCATCCGAACTATTCCTCTGTAACATCGCCCGAACTATTCCTCTGTAACATCGCACAAACTATTCCTCTGTCACATCGCCCCAACTATTCCTCTGTAACATCATCCGAACTATTCCTCTGTAACATCGCCCCAACTATTCCACTGTAACATCGCCCCCACTATTCCTCTGTAACATCGCCCCCACTATTCCTCTGTAACATCGCCCCAACTATTCCTCTGTACCATCGCCCCAACTATTCCTCTGTAACATCGTCCCAACTATTCCTCTGTAACATCGTCCCAACTATTCCTCTGTATCATTGTCCGAACTATTCCTCTTTAACATCGCCCCAACAATTCCTCTGTAACATCGCCCCAACTGTTCCTCTGTAACATCGCCCCAACTATTCCTCTGTAACATCGCCCCAACAATTCCTCTGGAACATCGACCCAACTGTTCCTCTGTAACATCGTCCCAACTATTCCTCTGTAACATCGTCCCAACTATTCCTCTGTAACATCGTCCCAACTATTCCTCTGTAACATCGTCCCAACTATTCCTCTGTAACATCGTCCCAACTATTCCTCTGTAACACCGCCCCAACAATTCCTCTGTAACATCGTCCCAACTATTCATCTGTAACATCGCCCCAACTATTCCTCTGTAACATCGTCCCAACTATTCCTCTGTAATATCATCCAATCTATTCCTCTGTAACATCGCACAAACTATTCCTCTGTAACATCGCCCCAACAATTCCTCTGTAACATCATCCAAACTATTCCTCTGTAACATCGCCCCAACTATTCCTCTGTAACATCGCCCGAACTTTTCCTCTGTAACATCGCACAAACTATTCCTCTGTAACATCGCCCCAACTGTTCCTCTGTAACATCATCCGAACTATTCCTCTGTAACACATTCCCAACTATTCCTCTGTAACATCTCCCCAATTATTCCTCTGTAACATCATCCGAACTATTCCTCTGTAACATCGTCCCAACTGTTCCTCTGTAACATCGGCCCCACTATTCCTCTGTAACATCGCCCCCGCTATTCCTCTGTAACATCGCCCCAACTATTCCACTGTAACATCGCACTCACTATTCCTCTGTAACATCGCTCCCACTATTCCTCTGTAACATCGCCCCAACTATTCCTCTGTAACATCGTACAAACTATTCCTCTGTAACATCGCCCCAACTGTTCCTCTGTAACATCGTCCCAACATTTCCTCTGTAACATTGCACCAACTATTCCGCTGTAACTTCGTCGCAACTATTCCTCTGTAACATCGTCCCAACTATTCCTCTGTACCACTGTCCGAACTATTCCTCTGTAACATCGCCCCAACTGTTCCTCTGTAACATCGCCCCAACTGTTCCTCTGTAACATCGCCCCAACTATTCCTCTGTAACATCGCCCCAACAATTCCTCTGGAACATCGCCCCAACTATTCCTCTGTAACATCGTCCCAACTATTCCTCTGTAACATCGTCCCAACTATTCCTCTGTAACATCGTCCCAACTATTCCTCTGTAACATCGTCCCCACTATTCCTCTGTAACATCGCCCCAACTATTCCTCTGTAACATCGTGCCAACTATTCCTCTGTAACATCGTCCCAACATTTCCTCTGTAACATCACCCCAACTATTTCTCTGTAACATCGTCCCAACTACTCCTCTGTAACATCGTCCGAACTATTCCTCTGTAACATCGCCCCAACAATTCCTCTGTAACATCACCCCAACTATTCCTCTGTAACATAGCCCCAACTATTCCACTGTAACATCGTCCCAACTATTCCTCTGTAACATCGTCCCAACTATTCCTCTGTAACACCGCCCCAACAATTCCTCTGTAACATCGTCCCAACTATTCATCTGTAACATCGCCCCAACTATTCCTCTGTAACATCGCCCCAACTATTCCTCTGTAACATCGTGCCAACTATTCCTCTGTAACATCGTCCCAACATTTCCTCTGTAACATCACCCCAACTATTTCTCTGTAACATCGTCCCAACTACTCCTCTGTAACATCGTCCGAACTATTCCTCTGTAACATCGCCCCAACAATTCCTCTGTAACATCACCCCAACTATTCCTCTGTAACATAGCCCCAACTATTCCACTGTAACATCGTCCCAACTATTCCTCTGTAACATCGCCCCAACTGTTCCTCTGTAACATCGCCCCAACTATTCCTCTGTAACATCGCCCCAACAATTCCTCTGGAACATCGACCCAACTGTTCCTCTGTAACATCGTCCCAACTATTCCTCTGTAACATCGTCCCAACTATTCCTCTGTAACATCGTCCCAACTATTCCTCTGTAACATCGTCCCAACTATTCCTCTGTAACATCGTCCCAACTATTCCTCTGTAACACCGCCCCAACAATTCCTCTGTAACATCGTCCCAACTATTCATCTGTAACATCGCCCCAACTATTCCTCTGTAACATCGTCCCAACTATTCCTCTGTAATATCATCCAATCTATTCCTCTGTAACATCGCACAAACTATTCCTCTGTAACATCGCCCCAACAATTCCTCTGTAACATCATCCAAACTATTCCTCTGTATCATCGCCCCAACTATTCCTCTGTAACATCGCCCGAACTATTCCTCTGTAACATCGCACAAACTATTCCTCTGTAACATCGCCCCAACTATTCCTCTGTAACATCATCCGAACTATTCCTCTGTAACACAATCCCAACTATTCCTCTGTAACATCTCCCCAATTATTCCTCTGTAACATCATCCGAACTATTCCTCTGTAACATCGTCCCAACTGTTCCTCTGTAACATCGGCCCCACTATTCCTCTGTAACATCGCCCCCGCTATTCCTCTGTAACATCGCCCCAACTATTCCACTGTAACATCGCACTCACTATTCCTCTGTAACATCGCTCCCACTATTCCTCTGTAACATCGCCCCAACTATTCCTCTGTAACATCGTACAAACTATTCCTCTGTAACATCGCCCCAACTGTTCCTCTGTAACATCGTCCCAACATTTCCTCTGTAACATTGCACCAACTATTCCGCTGTAACTTCGTCGCAACTATTCCTCTGTAACATCGTCCCAACTATTCCTCTGTAACACTGTCCGAACTATTCCTCTGTAACATCGCCCCAACTGTTCCTCTGTAACATCGCCCCAACTGTTCCTCTGTAACATCGCCCCAACTATTCCTCTGTAACATCGCCCCAACAATTCCTCTGGAACATCGCCCCAACTATTCCTCTGTAACATCGTCCCAACTATTCCTCTGTAACATCGTCCCAACTATTCCTCTGTAACATCGTCCCAACTATTCCTCTGTAACATCGTCCCAACTATTCCTCTGTAACATCGCCCCAACTATTCCTCTGTAACATCGTGCCAACTATTCCTCTGTAACATCGTCCCAACATTTCCTCTGTAACATCACCCCAACTATTTCTCTGTAACATCGTCCCAACTACTCCTCTGTAACATCGTCCGAACTATTCCTCTGTAACATCGCCCCAACAATTCCTCTGTAACATCACCCCAACTATTCCTCTGTAACATAGCCCCAACTATTCCACTGTAACATCGTCCCAACTATTCCTCTGTAACATCGTCCCAACTATTCCTCTGTAACACCGCCCCAACAATTCCTCTGTAACATCGTCCCAACTATTCATCTGTAACATCGCCCCAACTATTCCTCTGTAACATCGTCCCAACTATTCCTCTGTAACATCATCCAAACTATTCCTCTGTAACAACGCACAAACTATTCCTCTGTAACATCGCCCCAACTATTTCTCTGTAACATCATCCAAACTATTCCTCTGTAACATCGCCCCAACTATTCCTCTGTAACATCGCCCGAACTATTCCTCTGTAACATCGCACAAACTATTCCTCTGTAACATCGCCCCAACTATTCCTCTGTAACATCATCCGAACTATTCCTCTGTAACACATTCCCAACTATTCCTCTGTAACATCTCCCCAATTATTCCTCTGTAACATCATCCGAACTATTCCTCTGTAACATCGTCCCAACTGTTCCTCTGTAACATCGCCCCCACTATTCCTCTGTAACATCGCCCCCGCTATTCCTCTGTAACATCGCCCCAACTATTCCACTGTAACATCGCACACACTATTCCTCTATAACATCGCTCCCACTATTCCTCTGTAACATCGCCCCAACTATTCCTCTGTAACATCGTACAAACTATTCCTCTGTAACATCGCCCCAACTGTTCCTCTGTAACATCGTCCCAGCATTTCCTCTGTAACATTGCACCAACTATTCCGCTGTAACATCGTCCCAACTATTCCTCTGTAACATCATCCCAACTATTCCTCTGTAACACTGTCCGAACTATTCCTCTGTAACATCGCCCCAACTGTTCCTCTGTAACATCGCCCCAACTGTTCCTCTGTAACATCGCCCCAACTATTCCTCTGTAACATCGCCCCAACAATTCCTCTGGAACATCGCCCCAACTATTCCTCTGTAACATCGTCCCAACTATTCCTCTGTAACATCGTCCCAACTATTCCTCTGTAACATCGTCCCAACTATTCCTCTGTAACATCGTCCCAACTATTCCTCTGTAACATCGCCCCAACTATTCCTCTGTAACATCGCCCCAACTATTCCTCTGTAACATCGTGCCAACTATTCCTCTGTAACATCGTCCCAACATTTCCTCTGTAACATCACCCCAACTATTTCTCTGTAACATCGTCCCAACTACTCCTCTGTAACATCGTCCGAACTATTCCTCTGTAACATCGCCCCAACAATTCCTCTGTAACATCACCCCAACTATTCCTCTGTAACATAGCCCCAACTATTCCACTGTAACATCGTCCCAACTATTCCTCTGTAACATCGCCCCAATTATTCCTCTGTAACATCGCCCCCACTATTCCTCTGTAACATCGTTCCAACTATTCCTCTGTAACATCGCCCCCACTATTTCTCTGTAACATCGCCCCAACTGTTCCTCTGTAACATCGTCCCAACTATTCCTCTGTAACATCGCACAAATTTTTCCTCTGTCACATCGTCCCAACTATTCCTCTGTAACATCGCACAAACTATTCCTCTGTAACATCGTCCCAACTATTTCTCTGTAACATCGCCCCAACTGTTCCTCTGTAACATCGTCCCAATTATTCCTGTGTAACATCGCCCCAATTATTCCACTGTAACATCGTCCCAACAATTCCTCTGTAACATCGCCCCAACTATTCCTCTGTAACATCGACCCAATTATTCCTCTGTAACATCGTCCCAACTATTCCTCTGTAACATCGCCCCAACTATTCCTCTGTAACATCGCCCCAACTGTTCCTCTGTAACATCGCCCAAATTATTCCTCTGTAACATCGCACAAACTATTCGTCTGTAACATCGCCCCAGCTGTTCCTCTGTAACATCGTCCCAACTATTCCTCTGTAACATCGCCCCAACTATTCCTCTGTAACATCGAGCCCAATATTCCTCTGTAACATCATTCCAACTATTCCTCTGTAACATCGTCCCAACAATTCCTCTGTAACATCGTCCCAACTATTCCTCTGTAACATCGAGCCCAATATTCCTCTGTAACATCGTTCCAACTATTCCTCTGTAACATCGCCCCAGCTGTTCCTCTGTAACATCGTCCCAACTATTCCTCTGTAACATCGCCCCAACTATTCCTCTGTAACATCGAGCCCAATATTCCTCTGTAACATCGCCCCAACAATTCCTCTGTAACATCGCCCCAACTATTCATCTGTAACATCGCCCCAACTATTCCTCTGTAACATCGTCCGAACTATTCCTCTGTAACATCGCCCCAACTTTTCCTCTGTAACATCGCCCCAACTATTCCTCTGTAACATAATCCGAACTATTCCTCTGTAACATCGTCCCAACTATTCCTCTGTAACATCGCCCCAACAATTCCTCTGTAACATCGTCCCAAATATTCATCTGTAACATCGCCCCAACTATTCCTCTGTAACATCGTCCCAACTATTCCTCTGTAACATCATCCGAACTATTCCTCTGTAACATCGCCCGAACTATTCCTCTGTAACATCGCACAAACTATTGCTCTGTCACATCGCCCCAACTATTCCTCTGTAACATCATCCGAACTATTCCTCTGTAACATCGTCCCAACTATTCCTCTGTAACATCTCCCCAATTATTCCTCTGTAACGTCATCCGAACTATTCCTCTGTAACATCGTCCCAACTATTCCTCTGTAACATCGTCCCAATTATTCCTCTGTAACATTGTCCCAACTATTCCTCTGTAACATCGCCCCAACTATTCCTCTGTAACATCGCCCAAACTATTCCTCTGTAACATCGCACAAACTATTCGTCTGTAACATCGCCCCAACTGTTCCTCTGTAACATCGCCCACACTATTCCTCTGTAACATCGCCCCCACTATTCCTCTGTAACATCGCCCCAACTATTCCACTGTAACATCGCCCCCAATATTCCTCTGTAACATCGCCCCCACTATTCCTCTGTAACATCGCCCCAACTATTCCTCTGTAACATCGCACAAACTATTCCTCTGCAAAATCGTCCCAACTATTCCTCTGTAACATTGTCCGAACTATTCCTCTTTAACATCGCCCCAACAATTCCTCTGTAACATCGCCCCAACTGTTCCTCTGTAACATCGCCCCAACTATTCCTCTGTAACATCGCCCCAACAATTCCTCTGTAACATCGCCCCAACTGTTCCTCTGTAACATCGCCCCAACTATTCCTCTGTAACATCGCCCCAACAATTCCTCTGTAACATCGCCCCAATTATTCTTCTGTACCATCGCCCCAACTATTCCGCTGTAACATCGTCCCAACTATTCCTCTGTAACATCGTCCCAACTATTCCTCTGTAACATTGTCCGAACTATTCCTCTTTAACATCGCCCCAACAATTCCTCTGTAACATCGCCCCAACTGTTCCTCTGTAACATCGCCCCAACTATTCCTCTGTAATATCGCCCCAACAATTCCTCTGGAACATCGACCCAACTATTCCTCTGTAACATCGTCCCAACTATTCCTCTGTAACATCGTCCCAACTATTCCTCTGTAACATCGTCCCAACTATTCCTCTGTAACATCGTCCCAACTATTCCTCTGTAACATCATCCCAACTATTCCTCTGTAACACCGCCCCAACAATTCCTCTGTAACATCGTCCCAACTATTCATCTGTAACATCGCCCCAACTATTCCTCTGTAACATCGTCCCAACTATTCCTCTGTAACATCATCCAAACTATTCCTCTGTAACATCGCCCGAACTATTCCTCTGTAACATCGCACAAACTATTCCTCTGTAACATCGCCCCAACTATTCCTCTGTAACATCATCCGAACTATTCCTCTGTAACATCGTCCCAACTATTCCTCTGTAACATCTCCCCAATTATTCCTCTGTAACATCATCCAAACTATTCCTCTGTAACATCGTCCCAACTGTTCCTCTGTAACATCGCCCCCACTATTCCTCTGTAACATCGCTCCCGCTATTCCTCTGTAACATCGCCCCAACTATTCCACTGTAACATCGCACCCACTATTCCTCTATAACATCGCTCCCACTATTCCTCTGTAACATCGCCCCAACTATTCCTCTGTAACATCGCACAAACTATTCCTCTGTAACATCGCCCCAACTGTTCCTCTGTAACATCGTCCCAACATTTCCTCTGTAACATTGCACCAACTATTCAGCTGTAACATCGTCCCAACTATTCCTCTGTAACATCATCCCAACTATTCCTCTGTAACACTGTCCGAACTATTCCTCTGTAACATCGCCCCAACTGTTCCTCTGTAACATCGCCCCAACTGTTCCTCTGTAACATCGCCCCAACTATTCCTCTGTAACATCGCCCCAACAATTCCTCTGGAACATCGCCCCAACTATTCCTCTGTAACATCGCCCCAACTATTCCTCTGTAACATCGTCCCAACTATTCCTCTGTAACATCGTCCCAACTATTCCTCTGTAACATCGTCCCAACTATTCCTCTGTAACATCGCCCCAACTATTCCTCTGTAACATCGTGCCAACTATTCCTCTGTAACATCGTCCCAACATTTCCTCTGTAACATCACCCCAACTATTTCTCTGTAACATCGTCCCAACTACTCCTCTGTAACATCGTCCGAACTATTCCTCTGTAACATCGCCCCAATGTTCCTCTGTAACATCGTCCCAACTATTCCTCTGTAACATCGCACAAACTATTCCTCTGTCACATCGTCCCAACTATTCCTCTGTAACATCGCACAAACTATTCCTCTGTAACATCGTCCCAACTATTTCTCTGTAACATCGCCCCAACTGTTCCTCTGTAACATCGTCCCAACTATTCCTCTGAAACTTCGCCCCAATTATTCCTCTTTAACATCGCCCCAACTATTCCGCTGTAACATCGTCCCAACTGTTCCTCTGTAACATCGCCCCAACTATTCCTCTGTAACATCGCCCCAACTATTCCTCTGTAACATCATCCCAATTATTCCTCTGTAACATCGTCCCAACTATTCCTCTGTAACATCGCCCCAACAATTCCTCTGTAACATCGCCCCAACTATTCATCTGTAACATCGCCCCAACTATTCCTCTGTAACATCGTTCCAACTATTCCTCTGTAACATCGCCCCCACTATTCCTCTGTAACATCGCACAAACTATTCCTCTGTAACATCGTCCCAACTATTTCTCTGGAACATCGCCCCAACTGTTCCTCTGTAACATCGTCCCAACTATTCCTCTGTAACATCGCCCCACTTATTCATATGTAACATCGTCCCAACAATTCCTCTGTAACATCGTCCCAACTATTCCTCTGTAACATCGTCCCAACTATTCCTCTGTAACATTGTCCGAACTATTCCTCTTTAACATCGCCCCAACAATTCCTCTGTAACATCGCCCCAACTGTTCCTCTGTAACATCGCCCCAACTGTTCCTCTGTAACATCGCCCCAACTATTCCTCTGTAACATCGTCCCAACTATTCCTCTGTAACATCGCCCCAACTATTCCTCTGTAACATCGAGCCCAATATTCCTCTGTAACATGGCCCCAAAAATTCCTCTGTAACATCGCCCCAACTATTCATCTGTAACATCGCCCCAACTATTCCTCTGTAACATCGTCCGAACTATTCCTCTGTAACATCGCCCCAACTTTTCCTCTGTAACATCGCCCCAACTATTCCTCTGTAACATAATCCGAACTATTCCTCTGTAACATCGTCCCAACTATTCCTCTGTAACATCGCCCCAACAATTCCTCTGTAACATCGTCCCAAATATTCATCTGTAACATCGCCCCAACTATTCCTCTGTAACATCGTCCCAACTATTCCTCTGTAACATCATCCGAACTATTCCTCTGTAACATCGCCCGAACTATTCCTCTGTAACATCGCACAAACTATTCCTCTGTCACATCGCCCCAACTATTCCTCTGTAACATCATCCGAACTATTCCTCTGTAACATCGTCCCAACTATTCCTCTGTAACATCTCCCCAATTATTCCTCTGTAACGTCATCCGAACTATTCCTCTGTAACATCGTCCCAACTATTCCTCTGTAACATCGTCCCAATTATTCCTCTGTAACATTGTCCCAACTATTCCTCTGTAACATCGCCCCAACTATTCCTCTGTAACATCGCCCAAACTATTCCTCTGTAACATCGCACAAACTATTCGTCTGTAACATCGCCCAAACTGTTCCTCTGTAACATCGCCCACACTATTCCTCTGTAACATCGCCCCCACTATTCCTCTGTAACATCGCCCCAACTATTCCACTGTAACATCGCCCCCACTATTCCTCTGTAACATCGCCCCCACTATTCCTCTGTAACATCGCCCCAACTATTCCTCTGTAACATCGCACAAACTATTCCTCTGCAAAATCGTCCCAACTATTCCTCTGTAACATTGTCCGAACTATTCCTCTTTAACATCGCCCCAACAATTCCTCTGTAACATCGCCCCAACTGTTCCTCTGTAACATCGCCCCAACTATTCCTCTGTAACATCGCCCCAACAATTCCTCTGTAACATCGCCCCAACTGTTCCTCTGTAACATCGCCCCAACTATTCCTCTGTAACATCGCCCCAACAATTCCTCTGTAACATCGCCCCAATTATTCTTCTGTACCATCGCCCCAACTATTCCGCTGTAACATCGTCCCAACTATTCCTCTGTAACATCGTCCCAACTATTCCTCTGTAACATTGTCCGAACTATTCCTCTTTAACATCGCCCCAACAATTCCTCTGTAACATCGCCCCAACTGTTCCTCTGTAACATCGCCCCAACTATTCCTCTGTAATATCGCCCCAACAATTCCTCTGGAACATCGACCCAACTATTCCTCTGTAACATCGTCCCAACTATTCCTCTGTAACATCGTCCCAACTATTCCTCTGTAACATCGTCCCAACTATTCCTCTGTAATATCGTCCCAACTATTCCTCTGTAACATCGTCCCAACTATTCCTCTGTAACACCGCCCCAACAATTCCTCTGTAACATCGTCCCAACTATTCATCTGTAACATCGCCCCAACTATTCCTCTGTAACATCGTCCCAACTATTCCTCTGTAACATCATCCAAACTATTCCTCTGTAACATCGCCCGAACTATTCCTCTGTAACATCGCACAAACTATTCCTCTGTAACATCGCCCCAACTATTCCTCTGTAACATCATCCGAACTATTCCTCTGTAACATCGTCCGAACTATTCCTCTGTAACATCTCCCCAATTATTCCTCTGTAACATCATCCGAACTATTCCTCTGTAACATCGTCCCAACTGTTCCTCTGTAACATCGCCCCCACTATTCCTCTGTAACATCGCTCCCGCTATTCCTCTGTAACATCGCCCCAACTATTCCACTGTAACATCGCACCCACTATTCCTCTATAACATCGCTCCCACTATTCCTCTGTAACATCGCCCCAACTATTCCTCTGTAACATCGCACAAACTATTCCTCTGTAACATCGCCCCAACTGTTCCTCTGTAACATCGTCCCAACATTTCCTCTGTAACATTGCACCAACTATTCCGCTGTAACATCGTCCCAACTATTCCTCTGTAACATCATCCCAACTATTCCTCTGTAACACTGTCCGAACTATTCCTCTGTAACATCGCCCCAACTGTTCCTCTGTAACATCGCCCCAACTGTTCCTCTGTAACATCGCCCCAACTATTCCTCTGTAACATCGCCCCAACAATTCCTCTGGAACATCGCCCCAACTATTCCTCTGTAACATCGCCCCAACTATTCCTCTGTAACATCGTCCCAACTATTCCTCTGTAACATCGTCCCAACTATTCCTCTGTAACATCGTCCCAACTATTCCTCTGTAACATCGCCCCAACTATTCCTCTGTAACATCGTGCCAACTATTCCTCTGTAACATCGTCCCAACATTTCCTCTGTAACATCACCCCAACTATTTCTCTGTAACATCGCCCCAACTACTCCTCTGTAACATCGTCCGAACTATTCCTCTGTAACATCGCCCCAATGTTCCTCTGTAACATCGTCCCAACTATTCCTCTGTAACATCGCACAAACTATTCCTCTGTCACATCGTCCCAACTATTCCTCTGTAACATCGCACAAACTATTCCTCTGTAACATTGTCCCAACTATTTCTCTGTAACATCGCCCCAACTGTTCCTCTGTAACATCGTCCCAACTATTCCTCTGTTACTTCGCCCCAATTATTCCTCTTTAACATCGCCCCAACTATTCCGCTGTAACATCGTCCCAACTGTTCCTCTGTAACATCGCCCCAACTATTCCTCTGTAACATCGCCCCAACTATTCCTCTGTAACATCATCCCAATTATTCCTCTGTAACATCGTCCCAACTATTCCTCTGTAACATCGCCCCAACAATTCCTCTGTAACATCGCCCCAACTATTCATCTGTAACATCGCCCCAACTATTCCTCTGTAACATCGTTCCAACTATTCCTCTGTAACATCGCCCCCACTATTTCTCTGTAACATCGCCCCAACTGTTCCTCTGTAACATCGTCCCAACTATTCCTCTGTAACATCGCACAAACTATTCCTCTGTAACATCGTGCCAACTATTCCTCTGTAACATCGTCCCAACATTTCCTCTGTAACATCACCCCAACTATTTCTCTGTAACATCGCCCCAACTACTCCTCTGTAACATCGTCCGAACTATTCCTCTGTAACATCGCCCCAATGTTCCTCTGTAACATCGTCCCAACTATTCCTCTGTAACATCGCACAAACTATTCCTCTGTCACATCGTCCCAACTATTCCTCTGTAACATCGCACAAACTATTCCTCTGTAACATTGTCCCAACTATTTCTCTGTAACATCGCCCCAACTGTTCCTCTGTAACATCGTCCCAACTATTCCTCTGTTACTTCGCCCCAATTATTCCTCTTTAACATCGCCCCAACTATTCCGCTGTAACATCGTCCCAACTGTTCCTCTGTAACATCGCCCCAACTATTCCTCTGTAACATCGCCCCAACTATTCCTCTGTAACATCATCCCAATTATTCCTCTGTAACATCGTCCCAACTATTCCTCTGTAACATCGCCCCAACAATTCCTCTGTAACATCGCCCCAACTATTCATCTGTAACATCGCCCCAACTATTCCTCTGTAACATCGTTCCAACTATTCCTCTGTAACATCGCCCCCACTATTTCTCTGTAACATCGCCCCAACTGTTCCTCTGTAACATCGTCCCAACTATTCCTCTGTAACATCGCACAAACTATTCCTCTGTAACATCGTCCCAACTATTCCTCTGTAACATCGCACAAACTATTCCTCTGTAACATCGTCCCAACTATTTCTCTGGAACATCGCCCCAACTGTTCCTCTGTAACATCGTCCCAACTATTCCTCTGTAACATCGCCCCACTTATTCATATGTAACATTGTCCCAACAATTCCTCTGTAACATCGCCCCAACTATTCCTCTGTAACATCGCCCCAATTATTCCTCTGTAACATCGTCCCAACTATTCGTCTGTAACATCGCCCCAACTATTCCTCTGTAACATCGCCCCAACTGTTCCTCTGTAACATCGCCCAAACTATTCCTCTGTAACATCGCACAAACTATTCGTCTGTAACATCGCCCCAACTGTTCCTCTGTCACATCGTCCCAACTATTCCTTTGTAACATCGCCCCAACTATTCCACTGTAACATCGCCCCCACTATTCCTCTGTAACATCATCCCAACTATTCCTCTGTAACATCATCCCAACTATTCCTCTGTAACATCGTCCCAACTATTCCTCTGTAACATCGCCCCAACAATTCCTCTGTAACATCGCCCCAACTATTCATCTGTAACATCGCCCCAACTATTCCTCTGTAACATCGTCCGAACTATTCCTCTGTAACATCGCCCCAACTATTCCTCTGTAACATCGCCCCAACTATTCCTCTGTAACATAATCCGAACTATTCCTCTGTAACATCGTCCCAACTATTCCTCTGTAACATCGCCCCAACAATTCCTCTGTAACATCGTCCCAAATATTCATCTGTAACATCGTCCCAACTATTCCTCTGTAACATCGTCCCAACTATTCCTCTGTAACATCATCCGAACTATTCCTCTGTAACATCGCCCGAACTATTCCTCTGTAACATCGCACAAACTATTCCTCTGTCACATCGCCCCAACTATTCCTCTGTAACATCATCCGAACTATTCCTCTGTAACATCGTCCCAACTGTTCCTCTGTAACATCTCCCCAATTATTCCTCTGTAACGTCAACCGAACTATTCCTCTGTAACATCGTCCCAACTATTCCTCTGTAACATCGTCCTAATTATTCCTCTGTAACATTGTCCCAACTATTCCTCTGTAACATCGCCCCAACTATTCCTCTGTAACATCGCCCAAACTATTCCTCTGTAACATCGCACAAACTATTCGTCTGTAACATCGCCCCAACTGTTCCTCTGTAACATCGCCCACACTATTCCTCTGTAACATCGCCCCAACTATTCCACTGTAACATCGCCCCCACTATTCCTCTGAAACATCGCCCCCACTATTCCTCTGTAACATCGCCCAAACTATTCCTCTGTAACATCGCACAAACTATTCCTCTGCAACATCGTCCCAACTATTCCTCTGTAACATCGCCCCAACTATTCTTCTGTACCATCGCCCCAACTATTCCGCTGTAACATCGTCCCAACTATTCCTCTGTAACATCGTCCCAACTATTCCTCTGTAACATTGTCCGAACTATTCCTCTTTAACATCGCCCCAACAATTCCTCTGTAACATCGCCCCAACTGTTCCTCTGTAACATCACCCCAACTATTCCTCTGTAACATCGCCCCAACAATTCCTCTGGAACATCGACCCAACTATTCCTCTGTAACATCGTCCCAACTATTCCTCTGTAACATCGTCCCAACTATTCCTCTGTAACATCGTCCCAACTATTCCTCTGTAACATCGTCCCAACTATTCCTCTGTAACCTCGTCCCAACTATTCCTCTGTAACACCGCCCCAACAATTCCTCTGTAACATCGTCCCAACTATTCATCTGTAACATCGCCCCAACTATTCCTCTGTAACATCGTCCCAACTATTCCTCTGTAACATCATCCAAACTATTCCTCTGTAACATCGCACAAACTATTCCTCTGTAACATCGCCCCAACTATTCCTCTGTAACATCGTCCAAACTATTCCTCTGTAACATCGCCCCAACTATTCCTCTGTAACATCGCCCGAACTATTCCTCTGTAACATCGCACAAACTATTCCTCTGTAACATCGCCCGAACTATTCCTCAGTAACATCATCCGAACTATTCCTCTGTAACATCGTCCCAATTATTCCTCTGTAACATCTCCCCAATTATTCCTCTGTAACATCATCCGAACTATTCCTCTGTAACATCGTCCCAACTGTTCCTCTGTAACATCGCCCCCACTATTCCTCTGTAACATCGCCCCCGCTATTCCTCTGTAACATCGCCCCAACTATTCCACTGTAACATCGCACCCACTATTCCTCTATAACATCGCTCCCACTATTCCTCTGTAACATCGCCCCAACTATTCCTCTGTAACATCGCACAAACTATTCCTCTGTAACATCGCCCCAACTGTTCCTCTGTAACATCGTCCCAACATTTCCTCTGTAACAGTGCACCAACTATTCCGCTGTAACATCGTCCCAACTATTCCTCTGTAACATCGTCCCAACTATTCCTCTGTAACACTGTCCGAACTATTCCTCTGTAACATCGCCCCAACTGTTCCTCTGTAACATCGCCCCAACTGTTCCTCTGTAACATCGCCCCAACTATTCCTCTGTAACATCGCCCCAACAATTCCTCTGGAACATCGCCCCAACTATTCCTCTGTAACATCGTCCCAACTATTCCTCTGTAACATCGTCCCAACTATTCCTCTGTAACATCGTCCCAACTATTCCTCTGTAACTTCGTCCCAACTATTCCTCTGTAACATCGCCCCAACTATTCCTCTGTAACATCGCCCCAACTATTCCTCTGTAACATCGCCCCAACAATTCCTCTGTAACATCACCCCAACTATTTCTCTGTAACATCGTCCCAACTACTCCTCTGTAACATCGTCCGAACTATTCCTCTGTAACATCGCCCCAACAATTCCTCTGTAACATCACCCCAACTATTCCTCTGTAACATAGCCCCAACTATTCCACTGTAACATCGTCCCAACTATTCCTCTGTAACATCACCCCAATTATTCCTCTGTAACATCGCCCCCACTATTCCTCTGTAACATCGTTCCAACTATTCCTCTGTAACATCGCCCCCACTATTTCTCTGTAACATCGCCCCAACTGTTCCTCTGTAACATCGTCCCAACTATTCCTCTGTAACATCGCACAAACTATTCCTCTGTCACATCGTCCCAACTATTCCTCTGTAACATCGCACAAACTATTCCTCTGTAACATCGTCCCAACTATTTCTCTGTAACATCGCCCCAACTGTTCCTCTGTAACATCGTCCCAACTATTCCTCTGTAACATCGCCCCAATTATTCCACTGTAACATCGTCCCAACAATTCCTCTGTAACATCGCCCCAACTATTCCTCTGTAACATCGCCCCAATTATTCCTCTGTAACATCGTCCCAACTATTCCTCTGTAACATCGCCCCAACTATTCCTCTGTAACATCGCCCCAACTGTTCCTCTGTAACATCGCCCAAATTGTTCCTCTGTAACATCGCACAAACTATTCGTCTGTAACATCGCCCCAGCTGTTCCTCTGTAACATCGTCCCAACTATTCCTCTGTAACATCGCCCCAACTATTCCTCTGTAACATCGAGCCCAATATTCCTCTGTAACATCGTTCCAACTATTCCTCTGTAACATCGCCCCAGCTGTTCCTCTGTAACATCGCCCCAACTGTTCCTCTGTAACATCGCCCAAATTATTCCTCTGTAACATCGCACAAACTATTCGTCTGTAACATCGCCCCAGCTGTTCCTCTGTAACATCGTCCCAACTATTCCTCTGTAACATCGCCCCAACTATTCCTCTGTAACATCGAGCCCAATATTCCTCTGTAACATCGTTCCAACTATTCCTCTGTAACATCGCCCCAGCTGTTCCTCTGTAACATCGTCCCAACTATTCCTCTGTAACATCGCCCCAACTATTCCTCTGTAACATCGAGCCCAATATTCCTCTGTAACATCGTTCCAACTATTCCTCTGTAACATCGTCCCAACTATTCCTCTGTAACATCGTCCGAACTATTCCTCTGTAACATCGCCCCAACAATTCCTCTGTAACATCGCCCCAACAATTCCTCTGTAACATCGCCCCAACTATTCCTCTGTAACATCGCCCGAACTATTCCTCTGTAACATCGTCCCAACTATTCCTCTGTAACATCGCCCCAATTATTCCTCTGTCACATCGCCCCCACTATTCCTCTGTAACATCGCCCCCACTATTCCTCTGGAGCATCGTTCCAACTATTCCTCTGTAACATCGTCCCAACTATTCCTCTGTAACATCGTCCCAACTATTCCTCTGTAACATCGCCCCAACTATTCCTCTGTAACATCGCCCCAATTATTCCTCTGTAACATCGTTCCAACTATTCCTCTGTAACATCGCCCCCACTATTCCTCTGTAACATCGTTCCAACTATTCCTCTGTAACATCGCCCCAACTGTTCCTCTGTAACATCGCCCCAATTATTCCTCTTTAACATCGCCCCAACTATTCCTCTGTAACATCGTCCCAACTGTTCCTCTGTAACATCGCCCCAACTATTCCTCTGTAACATCCCCGCAACAATTCCTCTGTAACATCGCCCCAACTATTCCTCTGTAACATCGTCCCAACTATTCCTCTGTAACATCGTCCCAACTATTCCTCAGTAACATCACCCCAACTATTCCTCTGTAACATTGCCCCAACAATTCCTCTGTAACATCACCCCAACTATTCCTCTGTAACATCGCCCCAACTATTCCTCTATCACATCGCACAAACTATTCCTCTGTAACACCGTCCCAACTAGTCCTCTGTAAGATCGTCCCAACTATTCCTCTGTAACATCGTCCCAACTATTCCTCTGTAACATCGCCCCAACTGTTCCTCTGTAACATTTTCCCAACATTTCCTATGTAACATAGCCCCAATTATTCCTCTGTAACATCACTCCAACTATTCCTCTGTAACAACGCCCCAACTATTCCTCTTTAACATCACCCCAACTATTCCTCTGTAACATCGCCCCAACTATTCCTCTGTAACATCGCCCCAACTAATCCTCTGTAACATCGCCCCAACTAATCCTCTGTAACATCGTCGCAACTATTCCTCTGTAACATCGTCCCAACTATTCCTCTGTAATATCGTCCGAACTATTCCTCTGTAACATCGCCCCAACAATTCATCTGTAACATCGCCCCAACAATTCCTCTGTAACATCGCCCCAACTATTTCTCTGTAACATCGCCCCAACAATTCATCTGTAACATCGCCCCAACAATTCCTCTGTAACATCGCCCCAACTATTTCTCTGTAACATCGTCCCAACTATTCCTCTGTAATATCGTCCGAACTATTCCTCTGTAACATCGCCCCAACAATTCATCTGTAACATCGCCCCAACAATTCCTCTGTAACATCGCCCCAACTATTTCTCTGTAACATCGCCCCAACTATTCCTCTGTAATATCGTCCGAACTATTCCTCTGTAACATCGCCCCAACAATTCATCTGTAACATCGCCCCCACTATTCCTCTGTAACATCGCACCACTATTCCTCTGTAACATCGTTCCAACTATTCCTCTGTAACATCGTCCCAACTATTCCTCTGTAACATCGTCCCAACTATTCCTCTGTAACATCGCCCCAACTATTCCTCTGTAACATCGCCACAATTATTCCTCTGTAACATCGTTCCAACTATTCCTCTGTAACATCGCCCCCACTATTCCTCTGTAACATTGTTCCATCTATTCCTCTGTAACATCGCCCCAACTGTTCCTCTGTAACATCGCCCCAACGATTCCTCTGTAACATCGTCCCAACCATTCCTCTGTAACTTCGCCCCAATTATTCCTCTTTAACATCGCCCCAACTATTCCTCTGTAACATCGTCCCAACTGTTCCTCTGTAACATCGCCCCAACTATTCCTCAGTAACATCCCCCCAACAATTCCTCTGTTACATCGCCCCAACTATTCCTCTGTAACATCGTCCCAACTATTCCTCTGTAACATCGTCCCAACTATTCCTCTGTAACATCACCCCAACTATTCCTCTGTAACATCGCCCCAACTATTCCTCTGTAACATCGCCCCAACTATTCCTCTGTAACATCACCCCAACTATTCCTCTGTAACATCGCCCCAACTATTCCTCTGTAACATCGTTCCAACTATTCCTCTGTAACATCGCCCCAACTATTCCTCTGTAAGATCATCCCAACGATTCCTCTGTAACATCGTCCCAACTATTCCTCTGTAACATCGCCCCAACTATTCCTCTGTAACATTGCCCCAACAATTCCTCTGTAACATCACCCCAACTATTCCTCTGTAACATCGCCCCAACTATTCCTCTATCACATCGCACAAACTATTCCTCTGTAACACCGTCCCAACTATTCCTCTGTAAGATCGTCCCAACGATTCCTCTGTAACATCGTCCCAACTTTTCCTCTGTAATATCGCCCCAACTGTTCCTCTGTAACATTGTCCCAACATTTCCTCTGTAACATAGCCCCAATTATTCCTCTGTAACATCACCCCAACTATTCCTCTGTAACATCGCCCCAACTATTTCTCTGTAACATCACCCCAACTATTCCTCTGTAACATCGCCCCAACTATTCCTCTGTAACATCGTTCCAACTATTCCTCTGCAACATCGCCCCAACTAATCCTCTGTAACATCGTCCCAACTATTCCTCTGTAACATCGTCCCAACTATTCCTCTGTAACATCGTCCGAACTATTCCTCTGTAACATCGCCCCAACAATTCCTCTGTAACATCGCCCCAACAATTCCTCTGTAACATCGCCCCAACTATTCCTCTGTAACATCGTCCCAACTATTCCTCTGTAACATCGCCCCAATTAATCCTCTGTAACATCGCACCCACTATTCCTCTGTAACATCGCCCCCACTATTCCTCTGTAACATCGTTCCAACTATTCCTCTGTAACATCGTCCCAACTATTCCTCTGTAACTTCGTCCCAACTATTCCTCTGTAACATCGCCCCAACTATTCCTCTGTAACATCGCCACAATTATTCCTCTGTAACATCGTTCCAACTATTCCTCTGTAACATCGCCCCCACTATTCCTCTGTAACATCGTTCCATCTATTCCTCTGTAACATCGCCCCAACTGTTCCTCTGTAACATCGCCCCAACGATTCCTCTGTAACATCGTCCCAACTATTCCTCTGTAACTTCGCCCCAATTATTCCTCTTTAACATCGCCCCAACTATTCCTCTGCAACATCGTCCCAACTGTTCCTCTGTAACATCGCCCCAACTATTCCTCAGTAACATCCCCCCAACAATTCCTCTGTTACATCGCCCCAACTATTCCTCTGTAACATCGTCCCAACTATTCCTCTGTAACATCGTCCCAACTATTCCTCTGTAACATCACCCCAACTATTCCTCTGTAACATCGCCCCAACTATTCCTCTGTAACATCACCCCAACTATTCCTCTGTAACATCGCCCCAACTATTCCTCTGTAACATCGTTCCAACTATTCCTCTGTAACATCGCCCCAACTATTCCTCTGTAACATCGTCCGAACTATTCCTCTGTAACATCGTCCCAACTATTCCTCTGTAACATCGTCCGAACTATTCCTCTGTAACATCGTCTGAACTATTCCTCTGAAACATCGCCCCAACTATTCCTCTGTAACATCGCCCCAACAATTCCTCTGTAACATCGCCCCAACAATTCCTCTGTAACATCGCCCCAACTATTCCTCTGTAACATCGCCTCAACTATTCCTCTGTAACATCGTCCCAACTATTCCTCTGTAACATCGCCCCAACTATTCCTCTACCATCGCCCCCACTATTCCTCTCTCACATCGCACAAACTATTCCTCTGTAACACCGTCCCAACTATTCCTCTGTAACATCGTCCCAACTATTCCTCTGTAACATCGTCCCAACTATTCCTCTGTAACATCGCCCCAACAGTTCCTCTGTAACATTGTCCCAACATTTCCTCTGTAACATCGCACCAACTATTCCTCTGTAACATCGTCCCAACTATTCCTCTGTAATATCGTCCCAACTATTCCTCTGTAACATCGTCCCAACTATTCCTCTGTAACATCGCCCCAACAATTCCTCTGTAACATCGCCCCAACAATTCCTCTGTAACATCGCCCGAACTATTCCTCTGTAACATCGCCCCAACTATTCCACTGTAACATCGTCCGAACCATTCCTCTGTAACATCGCCCCAACAATTGCTCTGTAACATCGTCCCAACTGTTCCTCTGTAACATCGCCCCAACAATTCCTCTGTAACATCGCCCCAACAATTCCTCTGTAACATAGCCCAAATTATTCCTCTGTAACATCACCCCAACTATTCCTCTGTAACATCGCCCCAACCATTCCTCTGTAACATCACCCCAACTATTCCTCTGTAACATCGCCCCAACTATTCCTCTGTAACATCGTTCCAACTATTCCTCTGTAACATCGCCCCAACTATTCCTCTGTAACATCGTCACAACTATTCCTCTGTAACACCGCCCCAACTATTCCTCTGTAACATCGTCCCAACTATTCCTCTGTAACATCGCCCCAATTATTCCTCTGTAACATCGCCCCCACTATTCCTCTGTAACATCGTTCCAACTATTCCTCTGTAACATTGCCCCACCTATTTCTCTGTAACATCGCCCGAACTATTTCTCTGTAACATCGCCCGAACTATTCCTCTGTAACATCGCACAAACTATTCCTCTGTAACATCGTCCCAACTATTCCTCTGTAACATCGCCGCAATTATTCCTCTGTAACATCGTCCCAACTATTCCTCTGTAACATCGCCCCAATTATTCCTCTGTAACATCGCCCGAACTATTCCTCTGTAACATCGCACAAACTATTCCTCTGTAACATCGCACAAACTATTCCTCTGTAACATCGCCCCAACTGTTCCTCTGTAACATCGTCCCAACTATTCCTCTGTAACTTCGCCCCAATTATTCGTCTTTAACATCGCCCCAACTATTCCTCTGTAACATCGCCCCAAATATTCCTGTGTAACATCGTGCCAACTATTCCTCTGTAACATCGTGCCAACTATTCCTCTGTAAAATCGTCCCAACTATTCCTCTGTAACATCGTCCCAACTATTCCTCTGTAACATCGTCCCAACTGTTCCTCTGTAACATCATCCCAACAATTCCTCTGTAACATCGCCCCCACTATTCCTCTGTAACATCGCCCCAACTATTCCTCTGTAACATCGCCCCAACTATTCCTCTGTAACATCGTCCCAACAATTCCTCTGTAACATCATCCGAACTATTGCTCTGTAACATCGCACAAACTATTCCTCTGTAACATCGCCCCAACTATTCCTCTGTAACATCACCCGAACTATTGCTCTGTAACATCATCCCAACTATTCCTCTGTAACATCGCCCCAATTATTCCTCTGTAACATCATCCGAACTATTCCTCTGTAAAATCGACCCAACTATTCCTCTGTAACATCGCCCCAATTATTCCTCTGTAACATCGTCCCAACTCTTCCTCTGTAACATCGCCCCAACTATTCCTCTGTAACATCGCCCGAACTATTCATCTGTATCATCGCCCCCACTATTCCTCTGTAACATCGCCCCAACTGTTCCTCTGTAACATCGTCCCAACATTTCCTCTGTAACATTGCACCAACTATTCCGCTGTAACATCGTCCCAACTATTCCTCTGTAACATCGTCCCAACTATTCCTCTGTAACATTGTCCGAACTATTCCTCTGTAACATCGCCCCATCAATTCCTCTGTAACATCACCCCAACAATTCCTCTGTAACATCACCCCAACTATTCCTCTGTAACATCACCCGAACTGTTCCTCTGTAACATCGCCCGAACTATTCCTCTGTAACATCGCACAAACTATTCCTCTGTAACATCGCCCCAACTGTTCCTCTGTAACATCGTCCCAACTATTCCTCTGTAACTTCGCCCCAATTATTCGTCTTTAACATCGCCCCAACTATTCCTCTGTAACATCGCCCCAAATATTCCTGTGTAACATCGTGCCAACTATTCCTCTGTAACATCGTGCCAACTATTCCTCTGTAAAATCGTCCCAACTATTCCTCTGTAACATCGTCCCAACTATTCCTCTGTAACATCGTCCCAACTGTTCCTCTGTAACATCATCCCAACAATTCCTCTGTAACATCGCCACCACTATTCCTCTGTAACATCGCCCCAACTATTCCTCTGTAACATCGCCCCAACTATTCCTCTGTAACATCGTCCCAACAATTCCTCTGTAACATCATCCGAACTATTGCTCTGTAACATCGCACAAACTATTCCTCTGTAACATCGCCCCAACTATTCCTCTGTAACATCACCCGAACTATTGCTCTGTAACATCATCCCAACTATTCCTCTATAACATCGCCCCAATTATTCCTCTGTAACATCATCCGAACTATTCCTCTGTAACATCGACCCAACTATTCCTCTGTAACATCGCCCCAATTATTCCTCTGTAACATCGTCCCAACTCTTCCTCTGTAACATCGCCCCAACTATTCCTCTGTAACATCGCCCGAACTATTCATCTGTATCATCGCCCCCACTATTCCTCTGTAACATCGCCCCAACTGTTCCTCTGTAACATCGTCCCAACATTTCCTCTGTAACATTGCACCAACTATTCCGCTGTAACATCGTCCCAACTATTCCTCTGTAACATCGTCCCAACTATTCCTCTGTAACATTGTCCGAACTATTCCTCTGTAACATCGCCCCATCAATTCCTCTGTAACATCACCCCAACAATTCCTCTGTAACATCACCCCAACTATTCCTCTGTAACATCACCCCAACTATTCCACTGTAACATCGCCCCCACTATTCATCTGTAACATCGCCCCAACTGTTCCTCTGTAACACCGTCCCAACTATTCCTCTGTAACATCGTCTAAACTATTCCTCTGTAACATTGTCCGAACTATTCCTCTGTAACATCGCCCCAACAATTCCTCTGTAACATCGTCCCAACTATTCACCTGTAACATCGCCCCAACTATTCCTCTGTAACATCGCCTGAACTATTCCTCTGTAACATCGCACAAACTATTCCTCTGTAACATCGCCCCAAGTATTTCTCTGTAACATCATCCGAACTATTCCTCTGTAACATCGTCCCAACTATTCACCTGTAACATCGCCCCAACTATTCCTCTGTAACATCGCCCCAACTATTCCTCTGTAACATCGCACAAACTATTCCTCTGTAACATCGCCCCAACTGTTCCTCTGTAACATCCCCCTAACTATTCCTCTGTAACATCGCACAAGCTATTCCTCTGTAACATCGCCCCAACTGTTCCTCTGTAACATCGTCCCAACTATTGCTCTGTAACTTCGCCCCAATTATTCGTCTTTGACATCGCCCCAACTATTCCTCTGTAACATCGCCCCAACTATTCCTGTGTAACATCGTGCCAACTATTCCTCTGTAACATCGTCCCAACTATTCCTCTGGAACATCGTCCCAACTGTTCCTCTGTAACATCATCCCAACAATTCCTCTGTAACATCGCCCCCACTATTCCTCTGTAACATCGCCCCAACTATTCCTCTGTAACATCGCCCCAACTATTCCTCTGTAACATCGCCCCAACTATTCATCTGTAACATCGCCCCAACTATTCCTCTGTAACATCGTCCCAACTATTCCTCTGTAACATCATCCGAACTATTCCTCTGTAACATCGCCCGAACTATTCCTCTGTAACATCGCACAAACTATTCCTCTGTAACATCGCCCCAACTATTCCTCTGTAACATCACCCGAACTATTCCTCTGTAACATCGTCCCAACTATTCCTCTGTAACATCGCCCCAATTATTCCTCCGTAACATCATCCGAACTATTCCTCTGTAACATCGACCCAACTATTCCTCTGTAACATCGCCCCAATTATTCCTCTGTAACATCGTCCCAACTCTTCCTCTGTAACATCGCCCAACTATTCCTCTGTAACATCGCCCAAACTATTCCTCTGTAACATCGCACAAACTATTCGTCTGTATCATCGCCCCAACTGTTCCTCTGTAACATCGCCCCCACTATTCCTCTGTAACATCGCACAAACTATTCGTCTGTATCATCGCCCCAACTGTTCCTCTGTATCATCGCCCCAACTGTTCCTCTGTAACATCGTCCCAACATTTCCTCTGTAACATTGCACCAACTATTCCGCTGTAACATCGTCCCAACTTTTCCTCTGTAACATCGTATCAACTATTCCTCTGTAACATTGTCCGAACTATTCCTCTGTAACATCGCCCCAACAATTCCTCTGTAACATCGCCCGAACTATTCCTCTGTAACATCGCCCCAACTATTCCACTGTAACATCGTCCGAACTATTCCTCTGTAACATCGCCCCAACAATTGCTCTGTACCATCGTCCCAACTGTTCCTCTGTAACATCGCCCCAACAATTCCTCTGTAACATCGCCCCAACAATTCCTCTGTAACATAGCCCAAATTATTCCTCTGTAACATCACCCCAACTATTCCTCTGTAACATCGCCCCAACCATTCCTCTGTAACATCACCCCAACTATTCCTCTGTAACATCGCCCCAACTATTCCTCTGTAACATCGTTCCAACTATTCCTCTGTAACATCGCCCCAACTATTCCTCTGTAACATCGTCACAACTATTCCTCTGTAACATCGCCCCAACTATTCCTCTGTAACATCGTCCCAACTATTCCTCTGTAACATCGCCCCAATTATTCCTCTGTAACATCGCCCCCACTATTCCTCTGTAACATCGTTCCAACTATTCCTCTGTAACATTGCCCCAATTATTCCTCTGTAACATCGCCCGAACTATTCCTCTGTAACATCGCACAAACTATTCCTCTGTAACATCGTCCCAACTATTCCTCTGTAACATCGCCGCAATTATTCCTCTGTAACATCGTCCCAACTATTCCTCTGTAACATCGCCCCAATTATTCCTCTGTATCATCGCCCGAACTATTCCTCTGTAACATCGCACAAACTATTCCTCTGTAACATCGCCCCAACTGTTCCTCTGTAACATCGCCCGAACTATTCCTCTGTAACATCGCACAAACTATTCCTCTGTAACATCGCCCCAACTGTTCCTCTGTAACATCGTCCCAACTATTCCTCTGTAACTTCGCCCCAATTATTCGTCTTTAACATCGCCCCAACTATTCCTCTGTAACATCGCCCCAACTATTTTCCTCTGTAACATCGTGCCAACTATTCCTCTGTAACATCGTCCCAACTATTCCTCTGTAACATCGCCCCAACTGTTCCTCTGTAACATCGTCCCAACTGTTCCTCTGTAACATCATCCCAACAATTCCTCTGTAACATCGCCCCCACTATTCCTCTGTAACATCGCCCCAACTATTCCTCTGTAACATCGCCCCAACTATTCCTCTGTAACATCGCCCCAACTATTCATCTGTAACATCGCCCCAACTATTCCTCTGTAACATCGTCCCAACAATTCCTCTGTAACATCATCCGAACTATTGCTCTGTAACATCGCACAAACTATTCCTCTGTAACATCGCCCCAACTATTCCTCTGTAACATCACCCGAACTATTGCTCTGTAACATCATCCCAACTATTCCTCTGTAACATCGCCCCAATTATTCCTCTGTAACATCATCCGAACTATTCCTCTGTAACATCGACCCAACTATTCCTCTGTAACATCGCCCCAATAATTCCTCTGTAACATCGTCCCAACTCTTTCTCTGTAACATCGCCCCAACTATTCCTCTGTAACATCGCCCGAACTATTCCTCTGTATCATCGCCCCAATTATTCCTCTGTAACATCGTCCCAACTCTTCCTCTGTAACATCGCCCCAACTATTCATCTGTAACATCGCCCCAACTGTTCCTCTGTAACACCGTCCCAACTATTCCTCTGTAACATCGTCTAAACTATTCCTCTGTAACATTGTCCGAACTATTCCTCTGTAACATCGCCCCAACAATTCCTCTGTAACATCGTCCCAACTATTCACCTGTAACATCGCCCCAACTATTCCTCTGTAACATCGCCCGAACTATTCCTCTGTAACATCGCCCCAAGTATTTCTCTGTAACATCATCCGAACTATTCCTCTGTAACATCGTCCCAACTATTCACCTGTAACATCGCCCCAACTATTCCTCTGTAACATCGCCCGAACTATTCCTCTGTAACATCGCACAAACTATTCCTCTGTAACATCGCCCCAACTGTTCCTCTGTAACATCGCCCTAACTATTCCTCTGTAACATCGCACAAACTATTCCTCTGTAACATCGCCCCAACTGTTCCTCTGTAACATCGCCCTAACTATTCCTCTGTAACATCGCACAAACTATTCCTCTGTAACATCGCCCCAACTATTCCTCTGTAACATCGCCCCAACTATTCCTGTGTAACATCGTGCCAACTATTCCTCTGTAACATCGTCCCAACTGTTCCTCTGTAACATCATCCCAACAATTCCTCTGTAACATCGCCCCCACTATTCCTCTGTAACATCGCCCCAACTATTCCTCTGTAACATCGCCCCAACTATTCCACTGTAACATCGGCCCAACTATTCATCTGTAACATCGCCCCAACTATTCCTCTGTAACATAGTCCCAACTATTCCTCTGTAACATCATCCGAACTATTCCTCTGTAACATCGCCCGAACTATTCCTCTGTAACATCGCACAAACTATTCCTCTGTAACATCGCCCAAACTATTCCTCTGTAACATCACCCGAACTCTTCCTCTGTAAAATCGTCCCAACTATTCCTCTGTAACATCGCCCCAATTATTCCTCCGTGACATCATCCGAACTATTCCTCTGTAACATCGACCCAACTATTCCTCTGTAACATCGCCCCAATTATTCCTCTGTAACATCGTCCCAACTCTTCCTCTGTAACATCGCCCAACTATTCCTCTGTAACATCGCCCGAACTATTCCTCTGTAACATCGCACAAACTATTCGTCTGTAACATCGCCCCAACTGTTCCTCTGTAACATCGCCCCCACTATTCCTCTGTAACATCGCCCCAACTGTTCCTCTGTAACATCGTCCCAACATTTCCTCTGTAACATTGCACCAACTATTCCGCTGTAACATCGTCCCAACTATTCCTCTGTAACATCGTCCCAACTATTCCTCTGTAATATTGTCCGAACTATTCCTCTGTAACATCGCCCAAACAATTCCTCTGTAACATCGCCCCAACAATTCCTCTGTAACATCACCCCAACTATTCCTCTGTAACATCACCCCAACTATTCCACTGTAACATCGCCCCCACTATTCATCTGTAACATCGCCCCAACTGTTCCTCTGTAACACCGTCCCAACTATTCCTCTGTAACATCGTCTAAACTATTCCCCTGTAACATTGTCCGAACTATTCGTCTGTAACATCGCCCCAACAATTCCTCTGTATCATCGTCCCAACTATTCACCTGTAACATCGCCCCAACTATTCCTCTGTAACATCGCACAAACTATTCCTCTGTAACATCGCCCCAACTATTCCTCTGTAACATCGCCCCAACTATTCCTCTGTAACATCGCCCGAACTATTCCTCTGTAACATCGCCCGAGCTATTCCTCTGTATCATCGTCCCAACTATTCCTCTGTAACATCGTCCCAACTGTTCCTCTGTAACATCGCCCCAACTATTCCTCTGTAAGATCCCCCCAACAATTCCTCTGTAACATCGCCCCAACTATTCCTCTGTTACATCGTCCCAACTATTCCTCTGTAACATCGTCCCAACTATTCCTCTGTAACATCACCCCAACTATTCCTCTGTAACATCGCCCCAACTATTCCTCTGTAACATCACCCCAACTATTCCACTGTAACATCGCCCCCACTATTCATCTGTCACATCGCCCCAACTATTCCTCTGTAACATCGCACAAACTATTCCTCTGTAACATCGCCCCAAGTATTTCTCTGTAACATCATCCGAACTATTCCTCTGTAACATCGTCCCAACTATTCCTCTGTAACATCGCCCCAACTATTCCTCTGTAACATCGCCCGAACTATTCCTCTGTAACATCGCCCGAGCTATTCCTCTGTATCATCGTCCCAACTATTCCTCTGTAACATCGTCCCAACTGTTCCTCTGTAACATCGCCCCAACTATTCCTCTGTAAGATCCCCCCAACAATTCCTCTGTAACATCGCCCCAACTATTCCTCTGTTACATCGTCCCAACTATTCCTCTGTAACATCGTCCCAACTATTCCTCTGTAACATCGCCCCAACTATTCCTCTGTAACATCGCCCCAACTATTCCTCTGTAACATCGCCCCAACTATTCCACTGTAACATCGCCCCCACTATTCATCTGTAACATCGCCCCAACTATTCCTCTGTAACATCGCACAAACTATTCCTCTGTAACATCGCCCCAAGTATTTCTCTGTAACATCACCCGAGCTATTCCTCTGTATCATCGTCCCAACTATTCCTCTGTAACATCGTCCCAACTGTTCCTCTGTAACATCGCCCCAACTATTCCTCTGTAAGATCCCCCCAACAATTCCTCTGTAACATCTCCCCAACTATTCCTCTGTTACATCGTCCCAACTATTCCTCTGTAACATCGTCCCAACTATTCCTCTGTAACATCACCCCAACTATTCCTCTGTAACATCGCCCCAACTATTCCTCTGTAACATCACCCCAACTATTCCACTGTAACATCGCCCCCACTATTGATCTGTAACATCGCCCCAACTGTTCCTCTGTAACACCGTCCCAACTATTCCTCTGTAACATCGTCTAAACTATTCCTCTGTAACATTGTCCGAACTATTCCTCTGTAACATCGCCCCAACAATTCCTCTGTAACATCGTCCCAACTATTCACCTGTAACATCGCCCCAACTATTCCTCTGTAACATCGCCCGAACTATTCCTCTGTAACATCGCACAAACTATTCCTCTGTAACATCGCCCCAAGTATTTCTTTGTAACATCATCCGAACTATTCCTCTGTAACATCGTCCCAACTATTCACCTGTAACATCGCCCCAACTATTCCTCTGTAACATCGCCCGAACTATTCCTCTGTCACATCGCACAAACTATTCCTCTGTAACATCGCCCCAACTGTTCCTCTGTAACATCGCCCTAACTATTCCTCTGTAACATCGCACAAACTATTCCTCTGTAACATCGCCCCAACTGTTCCTCTGTAACATCGTCCCAACTATTCCTTTGTAACTTCGCCCCAATTATTCGTCTTTAACATCGCCCCAACTATTCCTCTGTAACATCGCCCCAACTATTCCTGTGTAACATCGTGCCAAATATTCCTCTGTAACATCGTCCCAACTATTCCTCTGGAACATCGTCCCAACTGTTCCTCTGTAACATCGTCCCAACTATTCCTCTGGAAAATTGTCCCAACTATTACTCTGTAACATCGCCCCAACTATTCCTGTGTAACATCGTGCCAAATATTCCTCTGTAACATCGCCCCAACTATTCCTCTGTAACATCGCCCCAACTATTCCTCTGTAACATCGCCCCAACTATTCATCTGTAACATCGCCCCAACTATTCCTCTGTAACATCGTCCCAACTATTCCTCTGTAACATCATCCGAACTATTCCTCTGTAACATCGCCCGAACTATTCCTCTGTAACATGGCACAAACTATTCCTCTGTAACATCGCCCCAACTATTCCTCTGTAACATCACCCGAACTATTCCTCTGTAACATCGTCCCAACTATTCCTCTGTAACATCGCCCCAATTATTCCTCCGTGACATCATCCGAACTATTCCTCTGTAACATCGACCCAACTATTCCTCTGTAACATCGCCCCAATTATTCCTCTGTAACATCGTCCCAACTCTTCCTCTGTAACATCGCCCAACTATTCCTCTGTAACATCGCCCGAACTATTCCTCTGTAACATCGCACAAACTATTCGTCTGTAACATCGCCCCAACTGTTCCTCTGTAACATCGCCCCCACTATTCCTCTGTAACATCGCCCCCACTATTCATCTGTAACATCGCCCCAACTGTTCCTCTGTAACACCGTCCCAACTATTCCTCTGTAACATCGTCTAAACTATTCCTCTGTAACATTGTCCGAACTATTCGTCTGTAACATCGCCCCAACAATTCCTCTGTATCATCGTCCCAACTATTCACCTGTAACATCGTCCCAACTGTTCCTCTGTAACATCGCCCCAACTATTCCTCTGTAAGATCCACCCAACAATTCCTCTGTAACATCGCCCCAACTATTCCTCTGTAACATCGTCCCAACTATTCCTCTGTAACATCGTCCCAACTATTCCTCTGTAACATCACCCCAACTATTCCTCTGTAACATCGCCCCAACTATTCCTCTGTAACATCACCCCAACTATTCCTCTGTAACATCGCCCCAACTATTCCTCTGTAACATCGTTCCAACTATTCCTCTGTAACATCGCCCCAACTATTCCTCTGTAACATCGTCCCAACTTTTCCTCTGTAACATCGTCCGAACTATTCCTCTGTAACATCGTCCCAACTATTCCTCTGTAACATCGCCCCAACTATTCCTCTGTAACATCGCCCCAACAATTCCTCTGTAACATCGACCCAACAATTCCTCTGTAACATTGCCCCAACTATTCCTCTGTAACATCGCCCCAACTATTCCTCTGTAACATCGTCCCAACTATTCCTCTGTAACATCGCCCCAACTATACCTCTAACATCGCACAAACTATTCCTCTGTAACACCGTCCCAACTATTCCTCTGTAACATCGCCCCAACTATTCCTCTGTAACATCGCCCCAACTATTCCTCTGTAACATCGCCCCAACTATTCCTCTATCACATCGCACAAACTATTCCTCTGTAACACCGTCCCAACTATTCCTCTGTAACATCGTCCCAACTATTGCTCTGTAACATCGTCCCAACTATTCCTCTGTAACATCGCCCCAACTATTCCTCTGTAACATCGCCCCAACTGTTCCTCTGTAACATCGTCCCAACATTTCCTCTGTAACATCGCACCAACTATTCCTCTGTAACATCGTCCCAACTATTCCTCTGTAACAGCGTCCCAACTATTCCTCTGTAACATTGTCCGAACTATTCCTCTGTAACATCGCCCCAACTATTCCTCTGTAACATCGCCCCAACTATTCCTCTGTAACATCGTCTCAACTATTCCTCTGTAACATCGTCCCAACTATTCCTCTGTAACATCGCCCCAACTATTCCTCTGTAATATCAGCCCAACTGTTCCTCTGTAACATCGCCCCCACTATTCCTCTGTAACATCGCCCCAACTATTCCTCTAACATCGCACAAACTATTCCTCTGTAACACCGTCCCAACTATTCCTCTGTAACATCGTCTCAACTATTCCTCTGTAACATTGTCCCAACTATTCCTCTGTAACATCGCACAAACTATTCCTCTGTAACATCGCCCCAACTATTCCTCTGTAACATCGCCCCAACTATTCCTCTGTAACATCGCCCCAACTATTCCTCTATCACATCGCACAAACTATTCCTCTGTAACACCGTCCCAACTATTCCTCTGTAACATCGTCACAACTATTCCTCTGTAACATCGCACAAACTATTCCTCTGGAACATCGCCCCAACTATTCCTCTGTAACATCACCCGAACTATTCCTCTGTAACATCGTCCCAACTATTCCTCTGTAACATCGCCCCAATTATTCCTCCGTAACATCGCCCGAACTATTCCTCTGTAACATCGCACAAACTATTCCTCTGGAACATCGCCCCAACTATTCCTCTGTAACATCACCCGAACTATTCCTCTGTAACATCGTCCCAACTATTCCTCTGTAACATCGCCCCAATTATTCCTCCGTAACATCGCCCGAACTATTCCTCTGTGTAACATCGCACAAACTATTCGTCTGTTACATCGCCCCAACTGTTCCTCTGTAACATCGCCCCCACTATTCCTCTGTAACATCGCCCCAACTGTTCCTCTGTAACATCGTCCCAACATTTCCTCTGTAACATTGCACCAACTATTCTGATGTAACATCGTCCCAACTTTTCCTCTGTAACATCGCCCCAACTATTCCTCTGTAACATCACCCCAACTATTCCACTGTAACATCGCCTCCACTATTCATCTGTAACATCGCCCCAACTGTTCCTCTGTAACACCGTCCCAACTATTCCTCTGTAACATCGTCTAAACTATTCCTCTGTAACATTGTCCGAACTATTCCTCTGTAACATCGCCCCAACAATTCCTCTCTATCATCGTCCCAACTATTCACCTGCAACATTGCCTCAACTATTCCTCTGTAACATCGCACAAACTATTCCTCTGTAACATCGCCCCAAGTATTTCTCTGTAACATCATCCGAACTATTCCTCTGTAACATCGTCCCAACTATTCCTCTGTAACATCGCCCCAACTATTCCTCTGTAACATCGCCCGAACTATTCCTCTGTAACATCGCCCGAGCTATTCCTCTGTATCATCGTCCCAACTATTCCTCTGTAACATCGTCCCAACTGTTCCTCTGTAACATCGCCCCAACTATTCCTCTGTAAGATCCACCCAACAATTCCTCTGTAACATCGCCCCAACTATTCCTCTGTAACATCGTCCCAACTATTCCTCTGTAACATCGTCCCAACTATTCCTCTGTAACATCACCCCAACTATTCCTCTGTAACATCGCCCCAACTATTCCTCTGTAACATCACCCCAACTATTCCTCTGTAACATCGCCCCAACTATTCCTCTGTAACATCGTTCCAACTATTCCTCTGTAACATCGCCCCAACTATTCCTCTGTAACATCGTCCCAACTTTTCCTCTGTAACATCGTCCGAACTATTCCTCTGTAACATCGTCCCAACTATTCCTCTGTAACATCGCCCCAACTATTCCTCTGTAACATCGCCCCAACAATTCCTCTGTAACATCGCCCCAACAATTCCTCTGTAACATTGCCCCAACTATTCCTCTGTAACATCGCCCCAACTATTCCTCTGTAACAGCGTCCCAACTATTCCTCTGTAACATTGTCCGAACTATTCCTCTGTAACATCGCCCCAACTATTCCTCTGTAACATCGCCCCAACTATTCCTCTGTAACATAGTCTCAACTATTCCTCTGTAACATCGTCCCAACTATTCCTCTGTAACATCGTCCCAACTATTCCTCTGTAATATCAGCCCAACTGTTCCTCTGTAACATCGCCCCCACTATTCCTCTGTAACATCGCCCCAACTATTCCTCTAACATCGCACAAACTATTCCTCTGTAACACCGTCCCAACTATTCCTCTGTAACATCGTCTCAACTATTCCTCTGTAACATTGTCCCAACTATTCCTCTGTAACATCGCACAAACTATTCCTCTGTAACATCGCCCCAACTATTCCTCTGTAACATCGCCCCAACTATTCCTCTGTAACATCGCCCCAACTATTCCTCTATCACATCGCACAAACTATTCCTCTGTAACACCGTCCCAACTATTCCTCTGTAACATCGTCCCAACTATTCCTCTGTAACATCGCCCCAACTATTCCTCTGTAACATCATCCGAACTATTCCTCTGTAACATCGCCCGAACTATTCCTCTGTAACATCGCACAAACTATTCCTCTGGAACATCGCCCCAACTATTCCTCTGTAACATCACCCGAACTATTCCTCTGTCACATCGTCCCAACTATTCCTCTGTAACATCGCCCCAATTATTCCTCCGTAACATCATCCGAACTATTCCTCTGTAACATCGACCCAACTATTCCTCTGTAACATCGCCCCAATTATTCCTCTGTAACATCGTCCCAACTCTTCCTCTGTAACATCGCCCAACTATTCCTCTGTAACATCGCCCGAACTATTCCTCTGTGTAACATCGCACAAACTATTCGTCTGTTACATCGCCCCAACTGTTCCTCTGTAACATCGCCCCCACTATTCCTCTGTAACATCGCCCCAACTGTTCCTCTGTAACATCGTCCCAACATTTCCTCTGTAACATTGCACCAACTATTCTGCTGTAACATCATCCCAACTTTTCCTCTGTAACATCGCCCCAACTATTCCTCTGTAACATCACCCCAACTATTCCACTGTAACATCGCCCCCACTATTCATCTGTAACATCGCCCCAACTGTTCCTCTGTAACACCGTCCCAACTATTCCTCTGTAACATCGTCTAAACTATTCCTCTGTAACATTGTCCGAACTATTCCTCTGTAACATCGCCCCAACAATTCCTCTGTATCATCGTCCCAACTATTCACCTGCAACATTGCCCCAACTATTCCTCTGTAACATCGCACAAACTATTCCTCTGTAACATCGCCCCAAGTATTTCTCTGTAACATCATCCGAACTATTCCTCTGTAACATCGTCCCAACTATTCCTCTGTAACATCGCCCCAACTATTCCTCTGTAACATCGCCCGAACTATTCCTCTGTAACATCGCCCGAGCTATTCCTCTGTATCATCGCCCAACTATTCCTCTGTAACATCGTCCCAACTGTTCCTCTGTAACATCGCCCCAACTATTCCTCTGTAAGATCCACCCAACAATTCCTCTGTAACATCGCCCCAACTATTCCTCTGTAACATCGTCCCAACTATTCCTCTGTAACATCGTCCCAACTATTCCTCTGTAACATCACCCCAACTATTCCTCTGTAACATCGCCCCAACTATTCCTCTGTAACATCACCCCAACTATTCCTCTGTAACATCGCCCCAACTATTCCTCTGTAACATCGTTCCAACTATTCCTCTGTAACATCGCCCCAACTATTCCTCTGTAACATCGTCCCAACTTTTCCTCTGTAACATCGTCCAAACTATTCCTCTGTAACATCGTCCCAACTATTCCTCTGTAACATCGCCCCAACTATTCCTCTGTAACATCGCCCCAACAATTCCTCTGTAACATTGCCCCAACAATTCCTCTGTAACATTGCCCCAACTATTCCTCTGTAACATTGCCCCAACTGTTCCTCTGTAACATCGTCCCAACTATTCCTCTGTAACATCGCCCCAACTATTCCTCTAACATCGCACAAACTATTCCTCCGTAACATCATCCGAACTATTCCTCTGTAACATCGACCCAACTATTCCTCTGTAACATCGCCCCAATTATTCCTCTGTAACATCGTCCCAACTCTTCCTCTGTAACATCGCCCAACTATTCCTCTGTAACATCGCCCGAACTATTCCTCTGTGTAACATCGCACAAACTATTCGTCTGTTACATCGTCCCAACATTTCCTCTGTAACATTGCACCAACTATTCTGCTGTAACATCGTCCCAACTTTTCCTCTGTAACATCGCCCCAACTATTCCTCTGTAACATCACCCCAACTATTCCACTGTAACATCGCCCCCACTATTCATCTGTAACATCGCCCCAACTGTTCCTCTGTAACACCGTCCCAACTATTCCTCTGTAACATCGTCTAAACTATTCCTCTGTAACATTGTCCGAACTATTCCTCTGTAACATCGCCCCAACAATTCCTCTGTATCATCGTCCCAACTATTCACCTGCAACATTGCCCCAACTATTCCTCTGTAACATCGCACAAACTATTCCTCTGTAACATCGCCCCAAGTATTTCTCTGTAACATCATCCGAACTATTCCTCTGTAACATCGTCCCAACTATTCCTCTGTAACATCGCCCCAACTATTCCTCTGTAACATCGCCCGAACTATTCCTCTGTAACATCGCCCGAGCTATTCCTCTGTATCATCGTCCCAACTATTCCTCTGTAACATCGTCCCAACTGTTCCTCTGTAACATCGCCCCAACTATTCCTCTGTAAGATCCACCCAACAATTCCTCTGTAACATCGCCCCAACTATTCCTCTGTAACATCGTCCCAACTATTCCTCTGTAACATCGTCCCAACTATTCCTCTGTAACATCACCCCAACTATTCCTCTGTAACATCGCCCCAACTATTCCTCTGTAACATCACCCCAACTATTCCTCTGTAACATCGCCCCAACTATTCCTCTGTAACATCGTTCCAACTATTCCTCTGTAACATCGCCCCAACTATTCCTCTGTAACATCGTCCCAACTTTTCCTCTGTAACATCGTCCGAACTATTCCTCTGTAACATCGTCCCAACTATTCCTCTGTAACATCGCCCCAACTATTCCTCTGTAACATCGCCCCAACAATTCCTCTGTAACATCGCCCCAACAATTCCTCTGTAACATTGCCCCAACTATTCCTCTGTAACATCGCCCCAACTATTCCTCTGTAACATCGTCCCAACTATTCCTCTGTAACATCGCCCCAACTATTCCTCTAACATCGCACAAACTATTCCTCTGTAACACCGTCCCAACTATTCCTCTGTAACATCGCCCCAACTATTCCTCTGTAACATCGCCCCAACTATTCCTCTGTAACATCGCCCCAACTATTCCTCTATCACATCGCACAAACTATTCCTCTGTAACACCGTCCCAACTATTCCTCTGTAACATCGTCCCAACTATTGCTCTGTAACATCGTCCCAACTATTCCTCTGTAACATCGCCCCAACTATTCCTCTGTAACATCGCCCCAACTGTTCCTCTGTAACATCGTCCCAACATTTCCTCTGTAACATCGCACCAACTATTCCTCTGTAACATCGTCCCAAATATTCCTCTGTAACAGCGTCCCAACTATTCCTCTGTAACATTGTCCGAACTATTCCTCTGTAACATCGCCCCAACTATTCCTCTGTAACATCGCCCCAACTATTCCTCTGTAACATCGTCTCAACTATTCCTCTGTAACATCGTCCCAACTATTCCTCTGTAACATCGCCCCAACTATTCCTCTGTAATATCAGCCCAACTGTTCCTCTGTAACATCGCCCCCACTATTCCTCTGTAACATCGCCCCAACTATTCCTCTAACATCGCACAAACTATTCCTCTGTAACACCGTCCCAACTATTCCTCTGTAACATCGTCTCAACTATTCCTCTGTAACATTGTCCCAACTATTCCTCTGTAACATCGCCCCAACTATTCCTCTAACATCGCACAAACTATTCCTCTGTAACACCGTCCCAACTATTCCTCTGTAACATCGCCCCAACTATTCGTCTGTAACATCACCCCAACTATTCCTCTGTAACATCGCCCCAACTATTCCTCTAACATCGCACAAACTATTCCTCTGTAACACCGTCCCAACTATTCCTCTGTAACATCGCCCCAACTATTCCTCTGTAACACCGTCCCAACTATTCCTCTGTTACATCGTCCCAACTATTCCTCTGTAACATCGTCCCAACTATTCCTCTGTAACATCGTCCCAACTATTCCTCTAACATCGCACAAACTATTCCTCTGTAATACCGTCCCAACTATTCCTCTGTAACATCGCCCCAACTATTCCTCTGTAACACCGCCCCAACTGTTCCTCAGTAACATCGTCCCAACTATTCCTCTGTAACATCGCCCCAACTATTCCTCTGTAACACCGTCCCAACTATTCCTCTGTAACATCGTCTCAACTATTCCTCTGTAACATCGTCCCAACTATTCCTCTGTAACATCGTCCCAACTATTCCTCTAACATCGCACAAACCATTCCTCTGTAACATCGTCCCAACTATTCCTCTGTAACATCGCCCCAACTATTCCTCTGTAACACCATCCCAACTATTCCTCTGTAACATCGTCCCAACTATTCCTCTGTAACATCGTCCCAACTATTCCTCTGTAACATCGCCCCAACTGTTCCTCTGTAACATCGTCCCACCTATTCCTCTGTAACATCGTCCCAACTATTCCTCTGTAACATCGCCCCAACTATTCCTCTGTAACATCGCCCCAACTATTCCTCTGTAACATCGCCCCAACTATTCGTCTGTAACATCGTTCCAACTATTTGTCTGTAACATCGCCCCAACTGTTCCTCTGTAACATCGTCCCAACTATTCCTCTGTAACATCGTCCCAACTATTCCTCTGTAACATCGCCCCAACTATTCCTCTGTAACATCGCCCCAACTATTCCTCTGTAACATCGTCCCAACTATTCCTCTGTAACATCGTCCCAACTATTCCTCTGTAACATCGCCCCAACTATTCCTCTGTAACATCGCCCCAACTATTCGTCTGTAACATCGTTCCAACTATTCCTCTGTAACATCGCCCCAACTATTCCTCTGTAACATCGCCCCAACTATTCCTCTGTAACATCGCCCCAACTATTCCTCTGTAACATCGCCCCAACTATTCCTCTGTAACATCGTCCCAACTATTCCTCTGTAACATCGTCCCAACTATTCCTCTGTAACATCGTCCCAACTATTCCTCTGTAACATCGCCCCAACTATTCGTCTGTAACATCGTTCCAACTATTCGTCTGTAACATCGCCCCAACTGTTCCTCTGTAACATCGTCCCAACTATTCCTCTGTAACATCGTCCCAACTATTCCTCTGTAACATCGCCCCAACTATTCCTCTGTAACATCGCCCCAACTATTCCTCTGTAACATCGCCCCAACTATTCGTCTGTAACATCGTTCCAACTATTCGTCTGTAACATCGTTCCAACTATTCCTCTGTAACATCGCCCCAACTATTCCTCTGTAACATCGCCCCAACTATTCCTCTGTAACATTGCCCCAACTATTCGTCTGTAACATTGTTCCAACTATTCGTCTGTAACATCGCCCCAACTATTCCTCTGTAACATCGCCCCAACTATTCCTCTGTAACATCGTCTCAACTATTCCTCTGTAACATCGTCCCAACTATTCCTCTGTAATATCAGCCCAACTCTTCCTCTGTAACATCGCCCCAACTCTTCCTCTGTAACATCGCCCCAACTATTCGTCTGTAACATCGCCCGAACTATTCCTCTGTAACATCGTCCCAACTATTCCTCTGTAACATCGCCCGAACTATTCCTCTGTAACATCGTTCCAACTATTCCTCTGTAACATCGTCCCAACTATTCCTCTGTAACATCGTCCCAACTATTCCTCTGTAACATCGCCCCAACTATTCGTCTGTAACATCGTTCCAACTATTCGTCTGTAACATCGCCCCAACTGTTCCTCTGTAACATCGTCCGAACTATTCCTCTGTAACATCGCCCCAACTATTCCTCTGTAACATCGTTCCAACTATTCCTCTGTAACATCGCCCCAACTATTCCTCTGTAACATCGTCCCAACTTTTCCTCTGTAACATCGTCCGAACTATTCCTCTGTAACATCGTCCCAACTATTCCTCTGTAACATCGCCCCAACTATTCCTCTGTAACATCGCCCCAACAATTCCTCTGTAACATCGCCCCAACAATTCCTCTGTAACATTGCCCCAACTATTCCTCTGTAACATCGCCCCAACTATTCCTCTGTAACATCGTCCCAACTATTCCTCTGTAACATCGCCCCAACTATTCCTCTAACATCGCACAAACTATTCCTCTGTAACACCGTCCCAACTATTCCTCTGTAACATCGCCCCAACTTTTCCTCTGTAACATCGCCCCAACTATTCCTCTGTAACATCGCCCCAACTATTCCTCTATCACATCGCACAAACTATTCCTCTGTAACACCGTCCCAACTATTCCTCTGTAACATCGTCCCAACTATTGCTCTGTAACATCGTCCCAACTATTCCTCTGTAACATCGCCCCAACTGTTCCTCTGTAACATCGTCCCAACATTTCCTCTGTAACATCGTCCCAACTATTCCTCTGTAACAGCGTCCCAACTATTCCTCTGTAACATTGTCCGAACTATTCCTCTGTAACATCGCCCCAACTATTCCTCTGTAACATCGCCCCAACTATTCCTCTGTAACATCATCTCAACTATTCCTCTGTAACATCGTCCCAACTATTCCTCTGTAACATCGCCCCAACTATTCCTCTGTAACATCGTCCCAACTATTCCTCTGGAACATCGCCCCAACTATTCCTCTGTAACATCGCCCCAACTATTCCTCTGTAACATCGCCCCAACTATTCGTCTGTAACATCGTTCCAACTATTCCTCTGTAACATCGCCCCAACTATTCCTCTGTAACATCGCCCCAACTATTCCTCTGTAACATTGCCCCAACTATTCGTCTGTAACATTGTTCCAACTATTCGTCTGTAACATCGCCCCAACTATTCCTCTGTAACATCGCCCCAACTATTCCTCTGTAACATCGTCCCAACTATTCCTCTGGAACATCGCCCCAACTATTCCTCTGTAACATCGCCCCAACTATTCCTCTGTAACATCGCCCCAACTATTCGTCTGTAACATCGTTCCAACTATTCCTCTGTAACATCGCCCCAACTATTCCTCTGTAACATCGCCCCAACTATTCCTCTGTAACATTGCCCCAACTATTCGTCTGTAACATTGTTCCAACTATTCGTCTGTAACATCGCCCCAACTATTCCTCTGTAACATCGCCCCAACTATTCCTCTGTAACATCGTCTCAACTATTCCTCTGTAACATCGCCCCAACAATTCCTCTGTATCATCGTCCCAACTATTCACCTGCAACATTGCCCCAACTATTCCTCTGTAACATCGCACAAACTATTCCTCTGTAACATCGCCCCAAGTATTTCTCTGTAACATCATCCGAACTATTCCTCTGTAACATCGTCCCAACTATTCCTCTGTAACATCGCCCCAACTATTCCTCTGTAACATCGCCCGAACTATTCCTCTGTAACATCGCCCGAGCTATTCCTCTGTATCATCGCCCGAACTATTCCTCTGTAACATCGCCCGAGCTATTCCTCTGTATCATCGTCCCAACTGTTCCTCTGTAACATCGCCCCAACTATTCCTCTGTAAGATCCACCCAACAATTCCTCTGTAACATCGCCCCAACTATTCCTCTGTAACATCGTCCCAACTATTCCTCTGTAACATCGTCCCAACTATTCCTCTGTAACATCACCCCAACTATTCCTCTGTAACATCGCCCCAACTATTCCTCTGTAACATCACCCCAACTATTCCTCTGTAACATCGCCCCAACTATTCCTCTGTAACATCGTTCCAACTATTCCTCTGTAACATCGCCCCAACTATTCCTCTGTAACATCGTCCCAACTTTTCCTCTGTAACATCGTCCGAACTATTCCTCTGTAACATCGTCCCAACTATTCCTCTGTAACATCGCCCCAACTATTCCTCTGTAACATCGCCCCAACAATTCCTCTGTAACATCGCCCCAACAATTCCTCTGTAACATTGCCCCAACTATTCCTCTGTAACATCGCCCCAACTATTCCTCTGTAACATCGTCCCAACTATTCCTCTGTAACATCGCCCCAACTATTCCTCTAACATCGCACAAACTATTCCTCTGTAACACCGTCCCAACTATTCCTCTGTAACATCGCCCCAACTTTTCCTCTGTAACATCGCCCCAACTATTCCTCTGTAACATCGCCCCAACTATTCCTCTATCACATCGCACAAACTATTCCTCTGTAACACCGTCCCAACTATTCCTCTGTAACATCGTCCCAACTATTGCTCTGTAACATCGTCCCAACTATTCCTCTGTAACATCGCCCCAACTGTTCCTCTGTAACATCGTCCCAACATTTCCTCTGTAACATCGTCCCAACTATTCCTCTGTAACAGCGTCCCAACTATTCCTCTGTAACATTGTCCGAACTATTCCTCTGTAACATCGCCCCAACTATTCCTCTGTAACATCGCCCCAACTATTCCTCTGTAACATCATCTCAACTATTCCTCTGTAACATCGTCCCAACTATTCCTCTGTAACATCGCCCCAACTATTCCTCTGTAATATCAGCCCAACTGTTCCTCTGTAACATCGCCCCCACTATTCCTCTGTAACATCGCCCCAACTATTCCTCTAACATCGCACAAACTATTCCTCTGTAACACCGTCCCAACTATTCCTCTGTAACATCGTCTCAACTATTCCTCTGTAACATTGTCCCAACTATTCCTCTGTAACATCGCCCCAACTATTCCTCTAACATCGCACAAACTATTCCTCTGTAACACCGTCCCAACTATTCCTCTGTAACATCGCCCCAACTATTCGTCTGTAACATCACCCCAACTATTCCTCTGTAACATCGCCCCAACTATTCCTCTAACATCGCACAAACTATTCCTCTGTAACACCGTCCCAACTATTCCTCTGTAACATCGCCCCAACTATTCCTCTGTAACACCGTCCCAACTATTCCTCTGTAACATCGTCCCAACTATTCCTCTGTAACATCGTCCCAACTATTCCTCTGTAACATCGTCCCAACTATTCCTCTAACATCGCACAAACTATTCCTCTGTAATACCGTCCCAACTATTCCTCTGTAACATCGCCCCAACTATTCCTCTGTAACACCGCCCCAACTGTTCCTCAGTAACATCGTCCCAACTATTCCTCTGTAACATCGCCCCAACTGTTCCTCTGTAACATCGCCCCAACTATTCCTCTGTAACATCGCCCCAACTATTCCTCTAACATCGCACAAACTATTCCTCTGTAACACCGTCCCAACTATTCCTCTGTAACATCGCCCCAACTATTCCTCTGTAACATCACCCCAACTATTCCTCTGTAACATCGCCCCAACTATTCCTCTAACATCGCACAAACTATTCCTCTGTAACACCGTCCCAACTATTCCTCTGTAACATCGCCCCAACTATTCCTCTGTAACACCGTCCCAACTATTCCTCTGTAACATCGTCTCAACTATTCCTCTGTAACATCGTCCCAACTATTCCTCTGTAACATCGTCCCAACTATTCCTCTAACATCGCACAAACCATTCCTCTGTAACATCGTCCCAACTATTCCTCTGTAACATCGCCCCAACTATTCCTCTGTAACACCATCCCAACTATTCCTCTGTAACATCGTCCCAACTATTCCTCTGTAACATCGTCCCAACTATTCCTCTGTAACATCGCCCCAACTGTTCCTCTGTAACATCGTCCCAACTATTCCTCTGTAACATCGTCCCAACTATTCCTCTGTAACATCGCCCCAACTATTCCTCTGTAACATCGCCCCAACTATTCCTCTGTAACATCGCCCCAACTATTCGTCTGTAACATCGTTCCAACTATTTGTCTGTAACATCGCCCCAACTGTTCCTCTGTAACATCGTCCCAACTATTCCTCTGTAACATCGTCCCAACTATTCCTCTGTAACATCGCCCCAACTATTCCTCTGTAACATCGCCCCAACTATTCCTCTGTAACATCGTCCCAACTATTCCTCTGTAACATCGTCCCAACTATTCCTCTGTAACATCGCCCCAACTATTCCTCTGTAACATCGCCCCAACTATTCGTCTGTAACATCGTTCCAACTATTCCTCTGTAACATCGCCCCAACTATTCCTCTGTAACATCGCCCCAACTATTCCTCTGTAACATCGCCCCAACTATTCCTCTGTAACATCGCCCCAACTATTCCTCTGTAACATCGTCCCAACTATTCCTCTGTAACATCGTCCCAACTATTCCTCTGTAACATCGTCCCAACTATTCCTCTGTAACATCGCCCCAACTATTCGTCTGTAACATCGTTCCAACTATTCGTCTGTAACATCGCCCCAACTGTTCCTCTGTAACATCGTCCCAACTATTCCTCTGTAACATCGTCCCAACTATTCCTCTGTAACATCGCCCCAACTATTCCTCTGTAACATCGCCCCAACTATTCCTCTGTAACATCGCCCCAACTTTTCGTCTGTAACATCGTTCCAACTATTCCTCTGTAACATCGCCCCAACTATTCCTCTGTAACATCGCCCCAACTATTCCTCTGTAACATTGCCCCAACTATTCGTCTGTAACATTGTTCCAACTATTCGTCTGTAACATCGCCCCAACTATTCCTCTGTAACATCGCCCCAACTATTCCTCTGTAACATCGTCTCAACTATTCCTCTGTAACATCGTCCCAACTATTCCTCTGTAATATCAGCCCAACTCTTCCTCTGTAACATCGCCCCAACTCTTCCTCTGTAACATCGCCCCAACTATTCGTCTGTAACATCGCCCGAACTATTCCTCTGTAACATCGTCCCAACTATTCCTCTGTAACATCGCCCGAACTATTCCTCTGTAACATCGTTCCAACTATTCCTCTGTAACATCGTCCCAACTATTCCTCTGTAACATCGTCCCAACTATTCCTCTGTAACATCGCCCCAACTATTCGTCTGTAACATCGTTCCAACTATTCGTCTGTAACATCGCCCCAACTGTTCCTCTGTAACATCGTCCCATCTATTCCTCTGTAACATCGTCCCAACTATTCCTCTGTAACATCGCCCCAACTATTCCTCTGTAACATCGCCCCAACTATTCCTCTGTAACATCGCCCCAACTATTCGTCTGTAACATCGTTCCAACTATTCCTCTGTAACATCGCCCCAACTATTCCTCTGTAACATCGCCCCAACTATTCCTCTGTAACATTGCCCCAACTATTCGTCTGTAACATTGTTCCAACTATTCGTCTGTAACATCGCCCCAACTATTCCTCTGTAACATCGCCCCAACTATTCCTCTGTAACATCGTCCCAACTATTCCTCTGTAACATCGCCCCAACTATTCCTCTGTAACATCGCCCCAACTATTCCTCTGTAACATCGCCCCAACTATTTGTCTGTAACATCGTTCCAACTATTCCTCTGTAACATCGCCCCAACTATTCCTCTGTAACATCGCCCCAACTATTCCTCTGTAACATTGCCCCAACTATTCGTCTGTAACATTGTTCCAACTATTCGTCTGTAACATCGCCCCAACTATTCCTCTGTAACATCGCCCCAACTATTCCTCTGTAACATCGCCCCAACTATTCCTCTGTAACATTGCCCCAACTATTCGTCTGTAACATTGTTCCAACTATTCGTCTGTAACATCGCCCCAACTATTCCTCTGTAACATCGCCCCAACTCTTCCTCTGTAACATCGCCCCAACTATTCCTCTGTAACATCGCCCCAACTATTCCTCTGTAACATTGCCCCAACTATTCGTCTGTAACATGGTTCCAACTATTCGTCTGTAACATCGCCCCAACTATTCCTCTGTAACATCGCCCCAACTATTCCTCTGTAACATCGTCTCAACTATTCCTCTGTAACATCGTCCCAACTATTCCTCTGTAATATCAGCCCAACTCTTCCTCTGTAACATCGCCCCAACTCTTCCTCTGTAACATCGCCCCAACTATTCGTCTGTAACATCGCCCGAACTATTCCTCTGTAACATCGTCCCAACTATTCCTCTGTAACATCGCCCGAACTATTCCTCTGTAACATCGTTCCAACTATTCCTCTGTAACATCGTCCCAACTATTCCTCTGTAACATCGTCCCAACTATTCCTCTGTAACATCGCCCCAACTATTCGTCTGTAACATCGTTCCAACTATTCGTCTGTAACATCGCCCCAACTGTTCCTCTGTAACATCGTCCCAACTATTCCTCTGTAACATCGTCCCAACTATTCCTCTGTAACATCGCCCCAACTATTCCTCTGTAACATCGCCCCAACTATTCCTCTGTAACATCGCCCCAACTATTCGTCTGTAACATCGTTCCAACTATTCCTCTGTAACATCGCCCCAACTATTCCTCTGTAACATCGCCCCAACTATTCCTCTGTAACATCGCCCCAACTATTCGTCTGTAACATTGTTCCAACTATTCATCTGTAACATCGCCCCAACTATTCCTCTGTAACATCGCCCCAACTATTCCTCTGTAACATCGTCCCAAATATTCATCTGTAACATCGCCCCAACTATTCCTCTGTAACATCGTCCCAACTATTCCTCTGTAATATCAGCCCAACTCTTCCTCTGTAACATCGCCCCAACTCTTCCTCTGTAACATCGCCCCAACTATTCGTCTGTAACATCGCCCGAACTATTCGTCTGTAACATCGCCCGAACTATTCCTCACGCTGCTGAAACTCCCAGCCACACCTTTGTGACCTCCACATATACTCTACACTCACTCCTGGCTGTTCTCGCACTCTTCGCGTCTCTGCTGCTGCTACCTGACCCAGCATCAACTCAATGTTAACATTCTGAGCAATGTTTTCAAATCTCTCCCTCTCTATAATCTCCTCCAGCCTTTGGACCCTACGAGTTCTCTTCACTCCTCGCTTTCAAATGGCCTGCTGCCTCACGGCGCCGAGGTCCCAGGTTCGATCCCGGCTCTGGGTCACTCTCCGTGTGAAGTTTGCACATTCTCTCCCGTGTCTATGTGGGTCTCACCCCCAGACCGTCTCCCCAGACCGTCCCCCCCAGACCGTCTCTCCCAGACCGTCTCCCCCAGACCGTCTCTCCCAGACCGTCTCCCCCGGACCATCTCCCCCGGACCGTCTCCCCCGGACCGTCTCCCCCGGACCGTCTCCCCCAGACCGTGTCCCCCAGACCGTCTCTCCCAGACCGTCTCCCCCAGACCGTCTCCCCCAGACCGTCTCCCCCAGACCGTCTCCCCCAGACCGTCTCCCCCAGACCGTCTCTCCCAGACCGTCTCCCCCAGACCGTCTCCCCCAGACCGTCTCCCCCAGACCGTCTCCCCCAGACCGTCTCCCCCAGACCGTCTCCCCCAGACCGTCTCCCCCAGACCGTCTCCCCCAGACCGTCTCCCCCAGACCGTCTCCCCCAGACCGTGTCCCCCAGACCGTCTCTCCCAGACCGTCTCCCCCAGACCGTCTCCCCCAGACCGTCTCCCCCAGACCGTCTCCCCCAGACCGTCTCCCCCAGACCGTCTCCCCCAGACCGTCTCCCCCAGACCGTCTCCCCCAGACCGTCTCTCCCAGACCGTCTCCCCCAGACCGTCTCCCCCAGACCGTCTCCCCCAGACCGTCTCCCCCAGACCGTCTCCCCCAGGCCGTCTCCCCCAGGCCGTCTCCCCTCCCCCAAGCCGTCTCCCCTCCCCCAAGCCATCTCCCCTCCCCCAGGCCGTCTCCGCCCATTTCCTCGGAGACCCGCCCCTTCCAGGCTTCAGTGCCTTCATTCCAGGGAGTTTAAATCTCACATTCTCTTTGGTTAAACTTTATACATTTTGTGTATTTCAACACAATAAAACATTTGGTTTTATCGCCAGCTGCTATTCTAAAGGCTGAATCTGGGGATTGGAAATGGACCAAAAATAATTGTTTTATTTGTTGAAGATGGGTGAGGAAAGCCTGCAGGTGATGCTAACACTGACCTGCAGGCGGCAATAACACAACACGATGATGATACAGAGAAGGATAATTGTAGCCAATATTCCACCTGTGATCACTACAGTGCCGGCTGTCATTCGACCAGATCTCCATTAACAACCTGGAACAGAAAGAGCAGCGAATTACAGGGGAGACTCCAACTACGTTCCATAAAAAGAGAATATTAAACTTTGAAATTAAGAGAAGAAAGCTTCAAAAATGTAAATTGAATCAGGAACAATGCCGACGTAGCAACAGAGAAAATAGAAGAATCCGGGCAGGGGACCTAATATATGGGTAGGTTGGAGTTGGGGTGCAGGGCAAGTTGAGTATGTTACTGGGGGCTTTCTGCGTGTGTCGGTCGCTCGGTTGTTTAGAATGTTAAAATATTAAAATTATAAAAGTCTCAATAAAATGTTTTCTAAAACACCCCAGAGAAAATCGGAGCAGGAGGAGTCCATTCGGCCCTTCCAGCCATTCAGCCCTTCCAACCAGCTCCACCATTCATTATAGATGTCATAGAATTTATAGTGCAGAAGGAGGCCATTCGGCCCATCGAGTCTGCACCGGCTCTTGGAAAGAGCACCCTACCCAAGGTCAACATCTCCACCCTATCCCCATAACCCAGTAACCCCACCCATCACGGCAGGCAATTTTGGACACTAAGGGCAATTTATCATGGCCAATCCACCTAACCTGCACATCTTTGGACTGTGTGAGGAAACCGGAGCACCCGGAGGAAACCCACGCACACACGGGGAGGATGTGCAGACTCCGCACAGACAGTGACCCAAGCCGGAATCGAACCTGGGACCCTGGAGCTGTGAAGCAATTGTGCTAACCACTATGCTACCGTGCTGCCCGGCTGATCATCCAACTCAATAGTCTAATCCCACATTCCCCCTTTTCCTTCGATCCCCTTCACCGTAAGTGCTATATTTTTGTGAGTCATGAAGAACCCAGCACAAGCTTGTCGAGCCAAAGAAAAAACGACTTTATTTACACGAATATGTACACAGGGCCAGTAGTTCACGACTGATTGCCCCCCTGGCCGGTACCACACTGGCCAGCTCTATTTATACAGTTGCACTGCTAATGAATGCCCCACCCCCCCCTCCCAGCTAATTGGGGGAGTTGATATTCCCTGAGGAACATGGGGTAAGCAATTGTTCCCAGCCAATAGGATCCATAATAACATATCTAACTGCTTCTTGAAACCATTCAATGTTTTAGCATCAACTACTTCCTGTGGTAATGAATTCCACAGGCCGACCACTCTCTGGGTGAAGAAATGTCTCCTCACCACAGTCCTAATTGGTCCACCCCGTATCCTCAGACTGTGAGCCCTGGGGCGAAATTCTCCGTACTCGGCGCGATGTCCGCCAACCGGCGCCCAAAACGGCGCAAATCAGTCCGGCATGGCGCCGACCCAAAGGTGTGGAATCCTCCGCACCTTGAGCTAGGATTATCTGAGGATAATGGGGAACGCTCCGCTTCCACGGGGACAAGGTTATCGCCGGAGTGGTCCCCGCAGCTTCAGCCTGTGCGGAGCGGAGACTTCGGCGGGGGCGGGGGCTGGATTCACGGCGGCCAACGGCCATTCTCCGACCCGGCGGGGGGTCGGAGAAATGATGCCCCAGGTACCTATAGAAACTTTTATTGTCCATTTTTATGTTCCCCGCAAGCTGTCTCTCGTACTCTATTTTCCCCTTTGTAATCAATCCCTTGGTCCTTCTTTGCTGAATTCTAAACTGCTCGCAATTCTCAGACCTGTTGTTTATTGGCCAATTTGCAGCCTTCCTTCTTGAATCGAATACTATCTCTAATTTCCCTTGTAAGCCATGGATTTGTGCGGGACAGGAATAAACCATGGCCTGGGATTCTCCGAGCCTCCGGGCCGCAATCGCGCCCGGCGCGGGGACGGAGGATGGGGCGTCGGACCCGTGGCACCTTCTCGCGATTCTCCGGCGACCGCAGAATCGGCGGCAGTCGCGCTTGCGCGGTCGACACAGCGCCGGCCGGGGCCCCCGCGGCGATTCTCCACTGACGACCGGCCGAGTCCCTGCCATTGTGGGTCACGGATGATTCCACCCGGCGGGAGCTTGGAGTCGTGGTTACGGTGACCGTCCTGGTGGGGGGGGGAATCTGTCACCGGGGGGGGGGGCCTCCACGACGGGGGGGGGGGGGGGCCTCCACGACGGCCAGGGGGACCAACCTATTGGCGGGCGCGGGTGATCTGGGGGGGGTGGGCCTACTTCCTCGGCGCCGGCCTGCTGCGTGGGTCCCCCATGTCGCACGGGGCTGGCGCCATAGGCAGCTGCCGTGTGCATGTCTGACCCACATGCCTGATGTGCAGGGCCCCGTATCGGCAGCCGGAGAATCACCCTGGATTTTCTAGAAAACAGTCCGGAGTGATTCGCGCCTGTTTTCTCTCGGGCGTGGGGCACCGCCCCAGTATTGGAGAATCCTGCCCCGGTTTGATATTCTCAGTGAGGGTCAATCCAGCCATAAAACCCATAAAAGTTACAGAAGGAGACCATTCGTCCCACCTTTCTCATGCCAGCCCGAGGACACCCAGGTGACCTTTCTAATAAGACCATGAGACAGAGGAGCAGAATTAGGCCACTCGGCCCATCGAGTCTGCTCCGCTATTCAATCCTAGCTGATATTTTTCTCATCCCCATTCTCCTGCCTTCTCCCCATAACCCCTGATCCCCTTATTAATCAAGAACCTATCTATCTCTGTCTTAAAGACACTCAGTGATTTGGCCTCCACAGCCTTCTGCGGCAAAGAGTTCCACAGATTCACCACCCTCTGGTCTGGCTGAAGAAATTCCTCCACATCTCTGTTTTAAAGGATCGTCCCTTTGGTCTGAGATGGTGTCCTCTGCTTCTAGCTTTTCCTACAAGTAGAAACATCCTCTCCACGTCCACTCTATCCCACCTTCCTGCACCGGGTCCATCGCCCTGTAGCTTACAGCACTTAAGGTGCAGATCCAGGAACTTCTTAAAAGAGTTTAGGGTCTCTGTCTCTAACACCAACTCAGGCAGAGAATTCTAGACTCTCACTACCCTCTGTGTAAAAACATTCTTCCTCACGTCCCCCCTACACCTTCTGCCTCTTATCTTGAATCTAGAATTCTCCACCAAGGGAAACAATTTTATCCTGCTCACTCTATCTCTTCCCCTCATAATTTTGTACAACTCAATTGAGTCACCCAACAGCCTTCTTTGCTCTAAGGAAAATAACCCCAACCTATCCAATCTCTCCCCATAGCCACATTTTTCCAGCCCTGGCAAAATTCTTGTAAACCTCCTCTGCACTCTCTCCAGAGCAATACCGTCCTTCCTGTAATGTGGTGACCAGAACTGCACATAATACTCCAGTTGTTTTGTACAATTCCAACATTATATCCTTACTTTTATATTCTATATCTCTGCCAATGAAGGAGAGCATTCCATTTGCTTTCTTTACAACCTTCTCTACTTGAACTGCTGCCTTTCGGGACCTGTGTACCTGTCGCCAAGATCTCTCACTTCATCTACCCCTCTTAGTATATTCCCATTTATTGTGTACTCCCTATAACTGTTTGACCTCCCTAAATGCTGACCTCACACTTCTCTGTGTTAATTTCCATCTGCCTCTTTATCGCCCACTCCACCCCCATCTGTATCATTCTGGAGATTACAGCTATCATCGACACTGTCCCCCACTTGACCAATCTTTGTGTCATTTGCAAATTTCCCTATTGTCCCCCAAACATGGACCATTACCCTGTTTCCTGTTACTAAGCCAACTTTTTATCCAGTTTGCCACATTGCCCCGTATCCCATGGGCTTTTATCTTTTTGACCAATCTGCCTTGTAGGACCTTGTCAAAGGCCTTGCTAAAGTCCATTTACACCACATCCACTGCACTACCTTCATCGACCCTTCTTGTCACTTCCTCGAAGAATTCAATCAAATTTGAGAGTCAAGACCTTCCTTTAACAAATCCATGCTGACTATCCCTGCCTAGTCCATGCCTTTCTATGCAACAGTTAATCCTATCTCTCAGGATTGAGTCTACTAATTTGCCCACCACTAACATAAGACTAACCAGCCTATAATTGTTCGGCATTTCCTTCGATCCCTTTTTAAACAATGGAACCAAGTTTGCATTTCTCCAGTCCTCGGGTACATTCCTGTATCGAGTGAAGATTGGAAAATCATCCTCAGAGCATCTACTATCTCCTACCTGACCTCTTTCAGCGGCCTCGGAAACAATCCATCTGGCCCTGGCGACTTATCAACTTTCTAGGATTTCAATCCTTAGAGTGCTTCCTATCTCTTTATGATTATCCATCCAGTATCTCAGTGTTCCTCCTGGATGACTATATCTGCATCATCCATTTCCTTTGTGAATGCGGAACAAAATATCCATTTAAAACTCTTCCCACAGTCTCTGCATCTACACACAAGTTCCCCTCGTCATCTCTGAGGTCCCACTTTTTCCTTAACTAACCTTTTACCATTAATATATTGGCAAAACATCTTTGGGTTTTCTTTAACTTTACTTGCTAATTTTTTTTCGTGCCTCTTTAATTTCCTTATTTCCTTTTTGACTTTGGCCCTGCACTTTCTCTACTTGTCTAGGCTATCTGCAGTGCTTCGTTCTTTGAGCCTATTTCTTTTTCGGTTTGATTTTCCCCTGTATTCCTCTAGACAACCAGGGGTGTCTAGGTTTGGCAGTACAATTCTTATTTTTGGAGGGGACATGTCTACTTTGTACATTTAGGATCCTGCCTTTTAGTACATCCCACTGGTTTTCCACAGATTTACCCTCGAGCAATGCTGGCCAGTCCACCTCAGCAAAGTCCCTTCTCAGTTCTACAAAAATTACCTTCCCACAGTTCAAAACATTTAGTCCCACCTTAATTCTGTCCTTTTCCACGGTAATACTGAATCTAACTGAATTGTGGTCACTATCCCCGATCCAACGGTCACATCACCCACCTGTCCTTCTCCGTTCCCCAAGACTGGGTCTAGAATTGCATCTCCTCTCGTCGGGTTTCTCACTATTTGGTTGAGAACATTTTCATGGACACACTGCATGAATCTTTCTTCTTCAGTTCCCCTCATATTGTTTGATTCCCAGTTGATATTGGGATAGTTAAAGTCTCCGACTATTATTACCCTCTTGTTCTTACAGGCAGAAATCTGCCTACATATTTGTTCTTCTATCTCCCTTTCACTATTTGGGGGTCTGTAGTATACTCTCAGTAGTGTCACTGCCCCTTTTTATTTCTAAACTCAACCCAAAAAAAACTTTTTGTTGACTCGTTTAGTATATCACCAGTCTCAGCAAATGTCATAGAATCATGGAATTTTACAGTGCAGAAGGAGGCCATTCGGCCCATCGAGTCTGCACCCGCCCTTGGAAAGAGCCCACTATTTAAGACCACACCTCCACCCTATCCCCGTAACCCAGTAACCCCACCTAGCCTTTTAGACACTAAGGGACAATTTATCATGGCCAATCCACCAAACCTGCACATCTTTGGACTGTGGGAGGAAACGGGAGCACCCGGAGGAAACCCACGCACCCAAGGGAGAGAATGTGCAAACTCCACATGGACAGTGACCTGGAGCCAGTATTGAACCCAGGCCATCGGCGCCGTGAGGCAGCAGTGCTAACCACTTTGCCGTCCTTCTCAGCCATTCCCAGTCATGAGTAATCCAACCATTCTCAGTAAATGGTCCCTAGAATTCCTAAAGTGCAAAGAAGGCCATTTGGCCCATCGATTCTGCACCAACCGCTGAAACATAGAAAATAGAAGCAGGAGGAGGCCATTCAGCCCTTTGAGCCTGCTCCGCCATTCATTATGATCATGGCTGATCATCAAGTTCAATATCCTGATCCCACCTTCCCCCCCATATCCCTCGATCCCTTTAGCCTGAAGATCTATATCTAATTCCTACTTGAAATTACACAGCCTGGTAAACCTTCGCTGCTCTCCCTCCATATCAAGAACATCCTTCCTCAGGTAAGGACACCAAAACTGCTCACAATACTCCAGGTGTGACCTCACCAATGCCCGAAACAACTGTAGTAAAATATCTCTATTCCTATTCTCAAATCCTCTCACTGTGAAGGCCAACATACCATTTACCTTCTTCACTGCCTGCTGTACCTGTGCGCTCACTTTCAGCGACTGATGCACGAGGACACCAAGGTCTCGCTGAGTATCCACCGCTCTCTTAATTTATATCTATTCAAATAATAATCTGTCTTCCTATTTTTGCTACCAACGTGAATAACCTCACATTTAGCCACATTATACTGCATCTGCCATGCGTGTGCCCACTCACTCAGCCTGTCCTAATCCCGCTGAAGCATCTCTGCATCCTCCTCACAGCTCACCCTCCCACCCAACTTCGTGTCATCTGTAAATTTAGTTCCCTTGTCTAAATCGTTAGTGTGTAATGTGAACAGTTAGGGCCCTAGCACAGGTCCCTGCAGTACCCCACTAGTCACTGCCACCAATAAGAAAAAGACCCATTTATTCCAACGTTTTCCTTCCTGTCTGCTAACCCAGCTGTCTCTCCATCTCAAACCACTACCCACAATCCCATGCGCTTTAATTTTACATATTCATCTGCTATGTGAGACCTTGTCGAATGTCTTCTGAAAGTCTAAATAAACCACATCCACTGGCTCCCCCTGCTCAACTACACTAGTTCCATCTTCAAAGAATTCAAGTAGATTTGTCTTGCATAATTTTCCTTTTGTAAATCCATGGTAGCTTTGTCTGATCACACCCCTGCTTTCCAAATGCTGCGCTATGAAATCCTTGATAATGGACTCCAGCAACTTCCCGTACCAGGCTCCCTGAACAGGCGCCGGAATGTGGCGACTAGGGGCTTTTCACAGTAACTTCATTTGAAGCCTACTTGTGACAATAGCGATTTTCATTCATTTCATTCCATTCCCTATTACCGACGTTAGGCTCACTGGTCTATAGTTCCCTTTTTTTTCTCTAACTCCCTTTTTGAAAGAGTGCCCTACCAAAGCCCACTCCCCTGCCCTATTTGTGTAACTCCATAACCTAACCTAACCTGCACAGTTTTGGACACTAAGGGGCAATTTATCACGGCCAATCCACCAAACCCGCACATCTTTGGACTGTGGGAGGAAACCGGAGCACCCGGAGGAAACCCACGCAGACACGGGGAGAACTTGCAGACTCCACACAGACACAGGCTGGAATTGAACCCGGGTCCCTGGCACTGCGAAGCAGCAGAGCTAACCACTGTGCAACTGTGCCGCCCCAGTGATGGTCAATCCGGCCATTCTCAACAATGGTCAATATGAACAAATGAATCAGGAGGCCATTCAGCCCCTCGAGTTTTTGGATTGGATTTTGTTTATTGTCACGTGTACCGAGGTACAGTGAAAAGCATTTTTCTGCGAGCAGCTCAACAGATCATTAAATACATGAAAAGAAAGGAAAAGAAAATACATAATATGGCAACACAAGATACACCATGTAAATACATAGACACCGGCATCGGATGAAGCGTACAGGGTGTAGTGTTAATCGGGTCAGTCCAGAAAAGGTCATTTAGGAGTCTGGTAACAGCGGGGAAGAAGCTGTTTTTGAGTCTGTTCGTGCGTGTTCTCAGACTTCTGTATCTCCTGCCCGATGGAAGAAGTTGGAAGAGTGAGTAAGCCGGGTGGGAGGGGTCTTTGATTATGCTGCCCGCTTTCCCCAGGCAGCAGGAGGTGTAGATGGAGTCAATGGATGGGAGGCAAGTTCGTGTGATGGACTGGGCTGTGTTCACGACTCTCTGAAGTCTCTTGCGGTCCTGGGCCGAGCAGTTGCCATACCAGGCTGTGATGCAGCCCGATAGGATGCTTTCTATGGTGCATCTGTAAAAGTTGGTAAGAGTCAGTGTGGACATGCCGAATTTCCTTAGTTTCCTGTCGTGGGTGGACCAGGACAGATTTTTGGAGATGTGCACCCCTAGGAATTTGAAGCTGTTAACCATCACCACCTCGGCCCCGTTGATGCAGACAGGAGTGTGTCCAGTACTTTGCTTCCTGAATTCCGCCATCCAATAAGATCATGGCTGATCTGATTGTAACCTCAACTCGATATTCTTACCTATCATCGATAACCTTTCACCCCCTTGCTTACCTTTCAACCCCTCGAGTATGAAGAATCCATCTCGCTCCTCCTTAAAGATATTGAAAAATTCTCAACCACCTTTTGAGGAAGAAAGTTCCAGAAACTCACAAGGACACTCTGAGAGAAAACAATTCTCCTCACCTCCGTCTTAAATGACCGACCCCTTATTTTTAAACAATGACCCAAGTTCTAGATTCTCCCACAGGAGGAAACATCCTCACCACATCCACCCTGTCAAGACCCCTCAGGATCTTGTATGTTTAATCAAGTTTCCCTCTTACATTTCTAACCTCCAGCAGATACAAGTCTCCCCTCTCCATCCTTTCCTCATAAAACAACCCACCCATTCCAGGTATTCATCCAGTAAACCTTCTCTCAACTGCTTCCAACAACATTTACATCTTTCCTTAAACAAGGAGCCCAATACTGTGCACAATTCTCCAGATGTGGTCTCACCAATGCCTTGTACAACTGAAACATCACATCCTGACTTTTATATTCAATTCCTCTCGTAATAAACAAGAACGTCCTATTAGATTTCTATGGGACTGTACTCAATGGAATTTAGAAGGATGCGGGGGGATCTTATAGAAACGTATAAAATTATGACGGTCTAGATAGGATAGATGCGGGCAGGTTGTTTCCACTGGTCGAGGAAAGCAGAACTAGGGGGCATAGCCTCAAAATAAGGGGCAGTAGATTTAGGACTGAGTTTAGGAGGAACTTCTTCACCCAAAGGGTTGTGAATCTATGGAATTCCTTGCCCAGTGAAGCTGTTGAGACTCTTTCATTAAATGTTTTTAAGATAAAGATAGATAGTTTTTTGAAGAATAAAGGGATTAAGGGTTATGGTGTTCGGGCCGGAAAGTGGAGCTGAGTCCACAAAAGATCAGCCATGATCTCATTGAATGGCGGAGCAGGCTCGAGGGGCCAGATGGCCGACTCCTGCTCCTAGTTCTTATGTTCTTATGTTTAATCACTTGCTGTACCTGCGCACTAGTGTTTTGTGATTCATGCTCTCAGACACCCAGATCCCTCTGCACCTCAGGGATCTGCAACCTCTCACCATTTAGATAATAAACTTCTTTATTCTTCCTTTCATATTTTCCCACATTTACCAGATCTTTGCACATTCATTCAGTTTATCTACATCCCTTTCCAGCCTCCACAAGCTCTCTTCAGAACTTTCCGACCTATCTTTATGCCTTCAGCAAATTTATGAAACATACCATCCAAATCATTTGTACAAATTGTAAAAGTTGACATCCCAGCATTGAGCCCTGTGGCACTAGGGGCTTTTCACAGGAACTTCATTTGAAGCCTACTTGTGACAATAAGCGATTTTCATTTCATTTCATTCCCACAATGGTTAATCCGGTCATTCCCACAATGGTTAATGGCACATCACCTGTCACACCCTGCTACCCACAAAATGACCCATTAATGCCCACTCTCTGTTCCTTGTTATCCAATCTTCTACCCAGACCAACGTTACCCCTAACAGCGAGCGCAGTTATTGTTCACTATAACCTTTGACTATTTCCCCAAAACAGTCAATCCAGTCATTCCCAGCAATGGTCAATCCGGCAATTCGCAGCAATGATTAATCCAGTCATTCCCACAATGGTTAATCCGGTCATTCCCACAATGGTTAATCCGGTCATTCCCAGCAATGATTAATCCAGTCATTCCCACAATGGTTAATCCGGTCATTCCCAGCAATGATTAATCCGGTCGTTCCCACAATGGTTAATCCGGTCATTCCCAGCAATGGTTAATCCGGTCATTCCCAGCAATGATTAATCCGGTCGTTCCCACAATGGTTAATCCGGTCATTCCCAGCAATGGTTAATCCGGTCATTCCCAGCAATGATTAATCCGGTCGTTCCCACAATGATTAATCCGGTCATTCCCAGCAATGGTTAATCCGGTCATTCCCAGCAATGATTAATCCAGTCGTTCCCACAATGGTTAATCCGGTCATTCCCACAATGGTTAATCCAGTCGTTCCCACAATGGTTAATCCGGTCATTCCCAGCAATGGTTAACCCGGTCATTCCCAGCAATGGTTAATCCGGTCATTCCCAGCAATGGTCAATCCGACAATTCCCAGCAATGGTTAATCCGGTCATTCCCAGCAATGGTCAATCCGGTCATTCCCAGCAATGGTCAATCCGGCAATTCCCAGCAATGGTTAATCCGGTCATTCCCAGCAATGATTAATCCGGTCATTCCCAGCAATGATTAATCCGGTCATTCCCAGCAATGGTCAATCCGGCAATTCCCAGCAATGGTTAATCCGGTCATTCCCAGCAATGGTTAACCCGGTCATTCCCAGCAATGGTTAATCCGGTCATTCCCACAATGGTTAATCCGGCAATTCCCAGCAATGGTTAATCCGGTCATTCCCAGCAATGGTTAACCCGGTCATTCCCAGCAATGGTTAATCCGGTCATTCCCACAATGGTTAATCCGGCAATTCCCAGCAATGGTTAATCCGGTCATTCCCACAATGGTAAATCCGGTCATTCCCAGCAATGGTTAATCCAGTCATTCCCACAATGGTCAATCCGGTCATTCCCAGCAATGGTTAATCCAGTCATTCCCACAATGGTTAATCCGGTCATTCCCAGCAATGGTTAATCCGGTCATTCCCAGCAATAGTTAATCCGGTCATTCCCAGCAATAGTTAATCCGGTCATTCCCAGCAATGGTCAATCCGGTCATTCCCAGCAATGGTCAATCCAGTCATTCCCACAATGGTTAATCCGGTCATTCCCAGCAATGGTTAATCCGGTCATTCCCACAATGGTTAATCCGGTCATTCCCAACAATGGTTAATCGGTCATTCCCAGCAATGGTTAATCCGGTCATTCCCAACAATGGTTAATCCGGTCATTCCCAGCAATGGTTAATCCGGTCATTCCCACAATGGTTAATCCGGTCATTCCCAACAATGGTTAATCGGTCATTCCCAGCAATGGTTAATCCGGTCATTCCCACAATGGTTAATCCGGTCATTCCCAGCAATGGTTAATCCGGCAATTCGCAGCCATAATTCTGTTCGGTTTACTGGGAGAAGGAATAATATCGGGATTGTGCTATACCTGCAGATTCCTGGGAGAGTTCATAATCTATTCCACTTTTATAAAATATACTTTTATTTTTGTTGACTTGTTCTCAATAGGACAGTTTGTATCTTCCCCAATTCACCATCTTCCTCACTATCAGTCTTTCTGGTGATCAGTGAAGGGATATCCAGTCTAAACAATGACTACGGTGCAGTCAGACCCAGGGAAAGAGGTTTTTAAACAATCGGCCTATCTTTATTCTCGGTTATGTGATGGAATCTTCGAGTACAGAAGGAAGCCAATTGGCCCATTATTTCTGTGGTGGGGATTAAATGTGGAGCTCGGGACTTTGAACACATTTATCCATCCCTTCCACATTTATCTTCATCTTTTTCCTTTCCAAACATTTAACCAATTCGCCTTTAATCTTGTGACTGTTCCTGACAAGAAGCACCTCAATGAAGCTATTCACCTTCTCTTAATGCTCCATGTGGAATTACTTCTGCCTTTCCCGCTGTTCAACTGACATTTCTCTGCCTGTTGATAGTGTCTGGATTTCTGAAGCTTCGCGGTTTGTGTTGCTAACACTTCCTGCCCGGATTATTAGTGTAACACTGGATTTTAAACCCAAATGAAGAGCTGATGAAGAGAGAGTGAGTTCTAATCATGAGTTTCCTCAACCCCAAAACCAGCCCTTTGATTACACAACGAGATTTTCTCTGAGTAAAGACAATAAACATGAACATAATGAGGGCAGACTCCAAACAGAAACACACGACAGGTTACCTGCACCACTTGCTGGGTAATAACCAGGGCAGGTTTCTTCACACAGGATCACATCACCAAATGTTCAGGTATTCCCGTATCTCAATACAAGGCTGGGAAATATAAACAGCACATCTGGAAGAACAGACACCACTGCCACCTGCTGATGTTACTGTCACACTGCACAGGATTGTCATAGCAATTTCACCCAATCACCATCCGCCACCTGTTACCATGACAACGAAAGGTTGCTCGGCATTCAGTTACCTTGACAACGATGATGCAACCATTTTCTCACAAATCAGTGGCTCTAAATGCAGAAACAACATGATTCATTCCACTTGCGATGCCACCGAGAGTCAAACAGCCTGCTGACACTTTCTGGCTCATTTTAATTCTACCTGGCGTAAACCAGGTGAGCAGGCAGTTAAAATGGGCGCAGCGATTTTATGCCCATGGGTTCTGCTGCCTGCTCACTGAATCTGCAATGTAAATACCCTTATGAAACTGATGCTATCATCAATTGGGACTCATTTTATCTTATTCCATTCCCTCGTTCCCATCCCCACACAGACCCATCCACTATTCCACACCCCTTGGCCATCAGCAGGTCAGGAGTGGGGGTGTTTGCGGATGACTGCACAATGTTCAGCACCATTCGCGGGGACTCAGACACTGAAGCAGTCCGTGTCCAAATGCAGCAAGACCTGGACAATATCCAGGCTCGGGCTGACAAGTAGCAAGTTACATTCGTGCCACACAATGACCATCTCCTACAAGAGAGGATCTAACCACCAACCCCTTATAATAATACTCTTTATTGTCCCAAGTAGGCTCACATTAACACTGCAATGAAGTTACTGTGAAACGCCCCTAGTCGCCAAACTCCAGCGCCTGTTTGGATACACAGAGGAGAATTCAGAATGTCCAATTCACCTAACAGCACGTCTTTCGGGACTTGTGGGAGGAAACCGGAGCACCCGGAGGAAACCCACAGACACGGGGAGAACGTGCAGACTCCGCACAGACAGCGACCCAAGCTGGGAATCGAACCTGGGGTCCTGGTGCTGTGAAGCAACAGTGCTAACCACTGTGCTACTGTGCCTCCCTATAACGCCCTTGACATTCAATGGCATTACCATGGCTGAATCCCCCACAGTCAACATCCTGGGGTTAGATTGATCAGAAACTGAACTGTACCCAGCCATATAAATACTGTGGCTACCAGAGCGGGTTAAAGGCCAGGAATCCTACAGCAAGTAACTCACCTCCTGACCCCCAAAGCCTGTCCACCATCTACAAGGCACAAGTCAGGAGTGTGATGGAATACTCTCCACTTGCCTGGATGAGCGCAGCTCCAACAACACTCAAGAAGCTCAACACCATCCAGGACAAAGCAGCCGCTTGATTGCTCCCCTTCCGCAAACATTCAAACCCTCCACCACCGACGCACAGTGGCAGCCGTGTGTCCCATCTACATGATGCACTGCAGCAACTCACCAAGGCTCCTTCGGCAGCACCTTCCAAACCCACAGCCACTGCCATCTAGAAGGACAAGAGCAGCAGATACCTGGGAACCCCACCACCTGGAGGGTCCCCTCCAAGTCACTCCCCACCCTGACTTGGAAATATATCGGCCGTTCCTTCACTGTCGCTGGGTCAGAATCCTGGAACTCCCTCCCTAACAGCACAGTGGGTGTACGTACACCTCAGAAACTGCAGCGGTCCAAGACAGCAGCTCACCACCACCTTCTGAAGGGCAATTAGGGACGGGCAATAAATGCGGCCGAACTAGCAACCCCCACATTCCGTAAATGAAGTAAAAAAAACAGTTTTGCTCAGTTGGCTGGACGGCTGGGTTGTGATGCAGAGCGAGGCCAGAGCACGGGTTCAATCCCTGTACCGGCTGAGGTTATTCATGAAGGCCCCACCTCCTCAACCTCGCCCCTCGCCTGAGGTGTGGAGACCCTCAGGTTAATTCACCACCAGTCACCTCTCCCCCTCAAAGGGGAAAGCAGCTATGGTCATCTGGGGCTGGGCAACCATACTTTACTGCCCCTTCACCCCCATTCCCCACCCTCACACAACCCCTTCACCCCCATTCCCCACCCTCACACAACCCATTCACCCCCATTCCACCCCCCCACAAAACCCCTTCACCCCCATTCCCCACCCCCACACAAACCCTTCCCCATTCCCCACCCCCATTCCCCACACCCACACAACCCCTTCACTCCCATTCCCCACCCCCACACAACCTCTTCACCCCATTCCCCACCCCCACATTGCCCCTTCACTCCCATGAATTCATAGAAACGTATCGCACAGAAGGAGGCCGTTCCACCCATCTTGCCCATGCCAGCCCGAGCACACCCAGGTGGCCTTTCCAATCCCACCTTCCTGCACCGGGTCCATCGTCCTGTAGCTTACAGCACTTAAGGTGCAGATCCAGGAACTTTTTAAAAGAGTTCTGGGTTTCTGATTCCAACACCAACTTGGGCAGCGAATTCTACTCTCTCACTACCCTCTGTGTAAAAACATTCTTCCTCACGTCCCCTCTACATCTTCTGCCTCTTATGTTGAATCTAGAATTCTCCACCAAGGGAAACAATTTTATCCTGCCCACTCTATCTATTCCTCTTATAATTTTGTACAACTCAATTAAATCACCCCACAGCCTTCTTTGCTCTGAGGAAAATAACCCCAACCTAGCCAATCTGTCCTCGTAGCCACACTTTTCCAGCCCTGGCAACGTTCTTGTAAACCTCCTCTGCACTCTCTCCAGAGCAATAACGTCCTTCCTGTAATGTGGTGACCAGAACTGTACACACTACTCCAGTTGTGGCCTCACCAGGGTTTTATACAATTCCAACATTATATCCTTACTTTTATATTCTATATCTCTGCCAATGAAGGAGAGCATTCCATTTGCTTTCTTTACAACCTTCTCTACTTGAACTGCTGCCTTTCGGGACCTGTGTACCTGTTGCCAAGATCTCTCACTTCATCCACCCCGCTTAGTATATTCCCATTTATTGTGTATCCCTATAACTGTTTGACCTCCCTAAATGCTGACCTCACACTTCTCTGTGTTAATTTCCATCTGCCACTTTATCGCCCACTCCACCCCCATCTGTATCATTCTGGAGATTGTAGCTTCCTCGACTCTGTCCCCCACTCGGCCAATCTTTGTGTCGTCTTCAAATTTCCCTATCGTCCCCCCACGGCCATGTCCAAATTATTAATATATAACACAGTCAGGATCCCAACACCTCCACTTCAACCATGTAGCCCAGTAACCCAATCTAATCTTTTTGGTCACTAAGGGCAATTTATCATGGCCAATCCACCTAACCTGCGCATCTTTGGCCTGTGGGAGGAAACCGGAGCACCCGGAGGAAACCCACGCAGACACGGGGAGAACGTGACCCAGCAGGGAATCGAACCTGGGACCTGGGCGCTGTGAAGCAACAGTGCTAACCACTGTGCTACAGTGCTGCACAAATATTGATAAAACATCTTTGGGTTTTCTTTAACTTTACTTGCTAATCTTTTTTCATGCCCTCTCTTTGAATTCCTCATTTCCTTTTTGACTTTGTCCTTGCACTTTCTATACTAGTCTAGGCTTCCAGCAGTGCTTCGTTCTTTATGCCTATTGTACGCTTTCTTTTTCGGTTTGATTTTCCCCTGTATTCCTCTCGACAACCAGGGGTGTCTAGGTTTGGCAGTACAATACTTATTCTTGGAGGGGACATGTCTACTTTGTACATTTAGGATCTTGCCTTTTAGTACGTCCCACTGGTTTTCCACAGATTTATCCTCGAGCAATGCTGGCCAGTCCACCTCAGCAAAGTCCCTTCTCATTCCTGCAAAATTTGACTTCCCCCAGTTCAAAACCTTTACTCCTGCTTTATCCCTGTCCTTTTCCACGGTCATACTGAATCTAACTGAATTGTGATCACTATCCCCGATATGGTCGCCAACTGTGGTTCCCCAAGACTAGGTCTAGAATTGCATCTTCTATAATAATAATAATCTTTATTGGCACAAATAGGCTTACACTAATGCTGCAAGAAGTTACTGTGAAAATCCCCCAGTCGCCACACTCCGGCACCTCTTCGGGTACACAGAAGGAGAATTCAGAATGTCCAATTCACCTAACAGCACGTCTTTCAGGACTTGTGGGAAGAAACCGGAGCACCCGGAGGAAACCCACGCAGACACGGGGAGAACGTGCAGACTCCGCAGACAGTGACCCAAGCGGGAATCAAACCTGGGACCCTGATGCTGTGAAGCAACTGTGCTAACCACTGTGCTGCCATGCCACCATAACTCTTGTTGGGTTTGTCATTTAATTGGTTAAAAACACTTTCCTGGACACATTGCATGAATCTTTCTCCTTCAGTTCCCCTTATATTGTTAGAATCCCAGTTGATATTGGGATAGTTGAAGTCTCCGACTGTTATTATCCTCTTGTTCTTACAGGCAGAAATTTGCCTATATATTTGCTCTCCAATGTTGCTGTCACTATTTGGGGGTCTGTAGTAAACTTCCAGTAGTGTCACTGCCCCTTTTTTATTTCTTTTTTTTAAGAAAATATTTTATTGAAGCATTTGTAATTTTCACAGTTGAACACATTAACTACCTACAGAACAACACCCCCTACTCCCCCGCTCTATTCCCTAGCTGCCCGCAAACTACGTTTTCTGTCCCGTTGTAACAATGCCGTGCCCCCCCCCCCCCCCCCCCCCCCGCGGTTTTTCTCCTCCCCCCTCTTACTGCTGACGTTCAATTTTCCTTGAAGAAATCGATGAACGGCCGCCAACTCCGGGCGAATCCCTGTATTGATCCTCTCAGAGCGAATTTAATTATCTCCAGACTGAGAAACTCTACCATATCGCTGACCCACACTCCTGACTTTGGGGGCTCCGAGTCCCTCCATCCCAGCAAGATCCGTCTCCGGGCCACCAGGGAGGAGAAGGCCAGGATATCGGCCTCCCTTCCCACTTTTGCCCCCGGATCTTCCGACACCCCAAATATTGCTAATTCTGGACTCGGAGTTACCCTCCCTTCCAGGACTTCCGACATAACATCCGCAAATCCCTGCCAGAATCCCCTCAGTTTCGGACATGCCCAAAACATATGAACATGGTTGGCCGGCTACCCCCACACCACCCACATCTGTCCTCCACCTCCTCGAAGAACCTACTCATCTGGGCTACCGTTATGTGGGTAAGGGGCTGGTTTAGCACAGGGCTAAATCACTGGCTTTGAAAGCAGACCAAGGCAGGCCAGTAGCACGGTTCAATTCCTGTACCAGCCTCCCCGAACAGGTGCCGGAATGTGGCGACTAGGGGCTTTTCACAGTAACTTCATTGAAGCCTACTTGTGACAATAAGCGATTATTATTATGTGGGCCCTGTGGATCTCCTTGAACTGGATCAAGCTGAGTCTGGCACAAGACGAGGATGAATTGACTCTCTTTAGCGCTTTTTCCCACAGCTCGAATTCTATCTCTCCATCCAGCTCCTCTTCCCACTTCCTCTTCACCTCCCTAATGTGGGCTCCTTCCCACTCCATCAGCTCCTTCCCTTTTGTATTTCTAAGCTCAACCCATAAAGTCTCGTTTGTGACCCGTTTGGTATACCATCCATTCACACAACTGGAATGGATTCTTTAATCATTAATTCTACTCCTTTCCTTTTTTTTTATCTCCCTCTCTGCCCTGCCTGAAAACTCAATAACCCGGGATATTAAGCTGCCAGTTTTGTCCCTCCTTTAGCCAGGTTTCTGTTACAGCAATGACATCCTGCTGCCATGTGCCCTTAACTCATCTACCTTGTTTGTAAAACTCCTTGCATTGAAGTATAAACAGTTTAACCCTGTAATTTTTCCTGGCAGGACATTTTTTAAACATTGCTGCTCCAAGTCTATCACTGCATCTTCCACATCTGGGGCGAGATTCTCCGACCCCCCCGCCGGGTCGGAGAATTGCCGGGGGGTGGCGTGAATCCCGCCCCCGCCGGTTGCCGAATTCTCTGGCACCGGATATTCGGCGGGGGCGGGAATCGCGCCGCGCCGGTTGGCGGCCCCCCCCCCCCCGCGATTCTCCAGCCCGGATGGGCCGAAGTCCCGCTGCTAAAATGACTGTCCCGCCGGCATAGATTAAACCACCTACCTTACCGGCGGGACAAGGCGGCACGGGCGGGCTCCGGGGTCCTGGGGGGGGCGCGGGGCGATCTGGCCCCGGGGGGTGCCCCCACGGTGGCCTGGCCCGCGATCGGGGCCCACCGATACGCGGGCGGGCCTGTGCCGTGGGGGCACTCTTTTCCTTCCGCCTTCACCGCGGTCCCCACTATGGTGGAGGCAGAAGAGACTCCCTCCACTGCACATGCGTGGGAAACTGTCAGCGGCCGCTGACACTCCCGCGCATGCGCCGCCCGGAGATGTCATTTCCGCGCCAGCTGGCGGGGCACCAAAGGCCTTTCCGCCAGCTGGCGGGACGGAAATTCGTTCGGCGCAGGCCTAGCCCCTTAAGGTTGGGGCTCGGCCCCCAAAGATGCGGAGCATTCCGCACCTTTGGGGCAGTGCGATGCCCGACTGATTTGCGCCGTTTTGGGCGCCAGTCGCCGGGCATCGCGCCGATTCCGGAGAATTTCGCCCCTGATTTTCACCTATCTGATCCTACTCCTGGGACCTCATCCCTCTGCCTCGCCAACAGAAATAGCGAAAGCCCCCATAAGGACATTGGTCCCTTCTCTCCCTGGGTGCAACCTGTCCGGTTTGTACACGTCCCACCTTCCCCAGAGCCGGTCCCAGTGCCAGGAATCTGAATCCCTCCCGGCTCCACCATCTCTCCAGCCAGGTGTTAATTTGCGCTCTCCAGCAGGGATTAATCCTGAGATTACTACGTTTGAGTCCTACATTTTAATTTATCTCCTAACCTCCTGTACTCAGTTTGCAGATTCTCACCCCTTTGTTTACTGATGTTGTTAGTGCCAATGTAAACCACGACCACTGGCTGTTCACCTTCCCTCCCCAGCCCTGCAGCTGTTCGTGACATCCTGGACCCTGGCACCAGGCAACATGCAGTCCTTGATTCACGTTTGCAGCCACAGAGGTGTCTGTCTGTGCCCCTAACTATTGAACCCCCTATCACTGTATCCTTGCCACTCGTTTTCCTGCCGCCCCTGTGAGCAGCAGAGGCATCCATGGTGCTGTGAACTTGGCTGCTGCTGCTTTCCCCTGAGAGGCCAGCCCCCCAATCCCCAACAGTATCCAATGCGGGATCTCTGTTTCAGAGGTAGATGACGACAGGAGATTCCTGCACTCCCCGAGTCTTTTACTGTCCTTGCTAGTCAGTCATTCCTCTTCCTGTGTAATCCTCACCTGTGGTGTGATTGCCTCGTTAAACATGCTATCCACAACTTCCTCAGCATCGCGGATGTACCACAGTGTGTCCACCCACAGCTCCAGCTCTGAAATCCGGCTATCTGGAATCTACATCTGGACAGTCCTTTTGCACAAATGGTCAACAGCATCCACCATTCCCCACATTGTGCAGGAGGAGCACACCACAGTACTGAGGTCTCCAGCCTGGATGGAGGACATTCCTCTCGATGAAGCTTGTTACTCTCTGAAAAACTATTACGGTAGCTGGGAACCAGTCTCCACCCCCACAGTGACCCTTCACCCCACACAACCCCTGCAACCCCAGACCCCACACCCACAGTGACCCTTCACCCCCACACAACCCCTTCAACCCCTGACCCCACCCCCACAGTGACCCTTCACCCCCACACAACCCCTCTACCCCCATTCCCCGCCTCCACACAGCCCCTTTACCCCACCCCCACACACCTCTTCACCCCCATTCCGCACCCCTACACCCGCTTTCCCCACATGACCCACTTATTTTCCCTATTCAACAAACAAACTGGATACAAGGCATCTTTAACGTGATTCTGCAGCTTCCGCCCACAGATAATCTGTGTGGAATTGTGTAATGAACAGACTGTGCTCCTGTGTTCTCACTCCTTCAGCAGCGAAGCAGAATGTGCCAAGGAGGGTGCACATCAAACATTCCCATGGCAACCAAATTAAAACAGGTCACAGCTCATCTCAATTATCATTCAATTCAAAAATATACATTTTAATCCAGCAACTGTGCAACAGGCTCAGTATCAGATCAACAGGGTCATCTGTGGACATAAAGCACTAAATGTGGCTCAATAATATTTCTTAATTATTAACCAACCAATGTCAAATAGCCCCACCCGAGTAACAGACCCGTCCCCACCAATACCGTACCCCAGTGTTATACAGTGACAGGCCCATCCCCACCAGTACTGTACCCCAGTGTTATACAGTGACAGGCCCGTCCCCACCAGTACAGTACCCCAGTGTTATACAGCGACAGACCCGTCTCCACCAGTACTGTGTCCCAGTGTTATATAGTAAGACCCATCCCCACCAGTACTGTACCCCCGTGTTATACAGTGACAGACCCGTCCCCACCAGTACTGTACCCCAGTGTTATACAGTGACAGACCCATTCCCACCAGTACTGTACCCCAGTGTTATACAGTGACAGACCCATCCCCACCAGTACTGTACCCCAGAGTTATACAGTGACAGACCCGTCCCCACCAGTACAGTACCCCAGTGTTATACAGTGACAGGCCCATCCCCACCAATACTGTACCCCAGTGTTATACAGTGACAGACCCGTCCCCACCAGTACAGTACCCCGGTGTTATACAGTGACAGGCCCGTCCCCACCAGTACAGTACCCCAGTGTTATACAGTGACAGGCCCGTCCCCACCAGTACTGTACCCCAGTGTTATACAGTGACAGACCCATCCCCACCAGTACTGTACCCCAGTGTTACACAGTGACAGACACGTCCCCACCAGTACTGTACCCCAGTGTTATACAGTGACAGGCCCATCCCCACCAGTACTGTACCCCAGTGTTATACAGCGACAGACCGGTCCCCACCAGTACTGTAACCCAGTGTTATACAGTGACAGGCCCGTCCCCACCAGTACTGTACCCCAGTGTTATACAGTGACAGACCCGTCCCCACCAGCACTGTACCCCAGTGTAATAGTGACGGACCCGTCCCCACCAGTACTGTACCCCAGTGTTATACAGTGACAGACCCATCCCCACCAGTACCGTACCCCAGTGTTATACAGTGACAGACCCGTCCCCACCAGTACTGTACCCCAGTGTTATACAGTAAGACACATCCCCACCAGTACTGTACCCCAGTGTTATACAGTGACAGACCCGTCCCCACCAGTACTGTACCCCAGTGTTATACAGTGACAGGCCCATCCCCACCAGTACTGTACCCCAGTGTTATACAGCGACAGACCCGTCCCCACCAGTACTGTACCCCAGTGTAATAGTGACGGACCCATCCTCACCAGTACTGTACCCCAGTGTTACACAGTGACAGACCCGTCCCCACCAGTACTGTACCCCAGTGTTATACAGCGACAGACCCGTCCCCACCAGTACTGTACCCCAGTGTTATACAGCGACAGACCCGTCCCCACCAGTACTGTACCCCAGTGTTATACAGCGACAGACCCGTCCCCACCAGTACTGTACCCCAGTGTTATACAGTGACAGACCTGTCCCCACCAGTAATGTACCCCAGTGTTATACAGTGACAGACCCCTCCCCACCAGTACTGTACCCCAGTGTTATACAGTGACAGGCCCATCCCCACCAGTACTGTACCCCAGTGTTATACAGTGACAGGCCCATCCCCACCAGTACTGTGCCCCAGTGTTATACAGTGACAGACCCGTCCGGACCAGTACTGTACCCCAGTGTTAGACAGTGACAGACCCGTCCCCACCAGTACTGTACCCCAGTGTTATACAGAGACAGACCCGTCCCCACCAGTACTGTACCCCAGTGTTATACAGTGACAGACCCGCCCCACCAGTGCTGTACCCCAGTGTTATACAGTGACAGACCCGTCCCCACCAGTACTGTACCCCAGTGTTATACAGTGACAGGCCCATCCCCACCAGTACTGTACCCCAGTGTTATACAGAGACAGACCCGTCCCCTCCAGTACTGTACCCCAGTGTTATACAGTGACAGACCCGCCCCCACCAGTACTGTACCCCAGTGTTATATAGTGACAGGCCCATCCCCACCAGTACTGTATCCCAGTGTTATACAGAGACAGACCCGTCCCCACCAGTACTGTACCCCAGTGTTATACAGTGACAGACCCGCCCCCACCAGTACTGTACACCAGTGTTATACAGTGACAGACCCGTCCCCACCAGCACTGTACCCCAGTGTTATACAGTGACAGACCCGACCCCACCAGTACTGTACCCCAGTGTTATACAGTGACAGACCCGTCCCCACCAGCACTGTACCCCAGTGTTATACAGTGACAGACCCGTCCCCACCAGTACTGTACCCGAGTGTGATACAGTGACAGGCCCAACCCCACCAGTACTGTATCCCAGTGTTATACAGAGACAGACCCGTCCCCACCAGTACTGTACCCCAGTGTTATATAGTGACAGACCCGCCCCCACCAGTACTGTACCCCAGTGTTATACAGTGACAGACACGTCCCCACCTGTACTGTACCCCAGTGTTATACAGTGACAGACCCGTCCCCACAAGTACTGTACCCCAGTGTTATACAGTGACAGACCGATCACCACCAGTACTGTACCCCAGTGTTATACAGTGACAGACCCGTCCCCACCAGTACTGTACCTCAGTGTTATACAGCGACAGACCCATCCCCACCAGTACTGTACCCCAGTGTTATACAGTGACAGACCCGTCCCCACCAGTACTGTACCCCAGTGTTATACAATGACAGACCCATCCCACCAGTACTGTACCCCAGTGTTATACAGTGACAGACATGTCCCCACCCGTGCTGTACCACAGCGTTATACAGTGCCAGACCCGTACACACCAGTACTGTACCCCAGTGTTATCCAGTGACAGACCCGTCCCCACCAGTACCGTACCCCAGTGTTATACAGCGACAGACCCATCCCCACCAGTACTGTACCCCAGTGTTATACAGTGACAGACCCGTCCCCATCAGTACGGTACCCCAGTGTTAAGTGTTATACAGTGATAGACTCATACCCACCAGTACTGTGCCCCAGTGTTATACAGCGACAGTCCCGTCCACACCAGTACTGTACCCCAGTGTTACACAGTGACAGACCCGTCCCCACCAGTACTGTACCCCAGTGTTATACAGTGACAGACCCGTCCCCCACCAGTACTGTACCCCAGTGTTATACAGTGTCAGACCCATCCCCACCAGTACTGTACCCCAGTGTTATACAGTGACAGACCCGCCCCCACCAGTACTGTACGCCAGTGTTATACAGTGACAGACCGATCACCACCAGTACTGTACCTCAGTGTTATACAGTGACAGACCCGTCCCCACTAGTATTGTACCCCAGTGTTATACAGCGACAGACCCATCCCCACCAGTACTGTACCCCAGTGTTATACAGTGACAGACCCGCCCCCACCAGTACTGTACCCCAGTGTTATACAGTAAAGGATCCATCCACACCAGTACTGTACCCCAGTGTTATACAGCGACAGACCCGTCCCCACCAGTACTGTACCCCAGTGTTATACAGTGACAGACCGATCACCACCAGTACTGTACCTCAGTGTTATACAGTGACAGACCCGCCCCCACCAGTACTGTACCCCAGTGTTATACAGTAAAGGATCCATCCACACCAGTACTGTACCCCAGTGTTATACAGTGACAGACCTGTCCCCACCAGTACTGTACCCCAGTGTTATACAGTGACAGACCCGTCCCCACTAGTATTGTACCCCAGTGTTATACAGCGACAGACCCATCCCCACCAGTACTGTACCCCAGTGTTATACAGTGACAGACACGTCCCCACCCGTGCTGTACCACAGCGTTATACAGTGCCAGACCCGTACACACCAGTACTGTTCCCCAGTGTTATACAGCGACAGACCCGTCCCCACCAGTACTGTACCCCAGTGTTATACAGTGACAGACCTATCCCCACCCATGCTGTACCCCAGTGTTATACAGTGACAGACCCGTCCCCACCAGTACTGTACCCCAGTGTTATACAGTGACAGACCCGTCCCCACCAGTACTGTACCCCAGTGTTAAACAGTGACAGACCCGTCACCACCAGTACTGTACCCCAGTGTTATACAGTGACAGACCCTTCCCCCCCAGTACTGTACCCCAGTGTTATACAGCGACAGACCCGTCCCCACCAGTACTGTACCCCAGTGTTATACAGTGACAGACCCGTCCCCACCAGTACTGTACCCCAGTGTTATACAGTGACAGACACGTCCCCACCCGTGCTGTACCCCAGTGTAATACAGCGACAGACCCGTCCCCACCAGTACTGTACCCCAGTGTTATACAGTGACAGACCCGTCCCCGCCAGTACCGTACCCCAGTGTTATACAGTGACAGACCCGTCCCCACCAGTACTGTACCCCAGTGTTATACAGTGACAGACCCGTCCCCACCAGTACTGTACCCCAGTGTTATACAGTGACAGACCCGTCCCCACCAGTACTGTGTCCCAGTGTTATACAGTGACAGACCCGTCCCCACCAGTACTGTGTCCCAGTGTTATACAGGGACAGACCCATCCCCACCAGTACTGTATCCCAGTGTTATACAGGGACAGACCCATCCCCGCCAGTACTGTGTCCCAGTGTTATACAGGGACAGACCCGTCCCCACCAGTACTGTACCCCAGTGTTATACAGGGACAGACCCATCCCCACCAGTACTGTACCCCAGTGTTATACAGTGACAGACCCGTCCCCACCAGTACTGTACCCCAGTGTTATACAGTGACAGACCCGTCTCCACCAGTACTGTACCCCAGTGTTATACAGTGACAGACCCGTCCCCACCAGTACTGTACCCCAGTGTTATACAGTGACAGACCCGTCTCCACCAGTACTGTACCCCAGTGTTATACAGTGACAGACCCGTCCCCACCAGTACCGTACCCCAGTGTTACACAGTGACAGACCCATCCCCACCAGTACTGTACCCCAGTGTTATACAGTGATAGACCCGTCCCCACCAGTACTGTACCCCAGTGTTATACAGTGACAGACCCATCTCCACCAGTACTGTACCCCAGTGTTATAAAGTGACAGACCCATCCCCACCAGTACTGTACCTCAGTGTTATACAGTGACAGACCCATCCCCACCAGTACTGTACCCCAGTGTTACACAGTGACAGACCCATCCCCACCAGTACCGTACCCCAGTGTTATCCAGTGACAGACCCATCACCACCAGTACTGTACCCCCGTGTTATACAGGGACAGACCCGTCCCCACCAATACCGTACCCCAGCGTTATACAGTGCCAGACCCGTCCCCACCAGTACTGTTCCCCAGTGTTATACAGTGACAGACCTATCCCCACCCATGCTGTACCCCAGTGTTATACAGTGACAGACCCGTCCCCACCAGTACTGTACGCCAGTGTTATACAGTGACAGACCCGTCCCCACCAGTACTGTACCCCAGTGTTATACAATGACAGACCCATCCCCACCAGTACTGTATCCCAGTGTTATACAGTGACAGACCCGTCCCCACCAGTACTGTACCCCAGTGTTATACAGGGACAGACCCGTCCCCACCAGTACTGTACCCCAGTGTTATACAGCGACAGACCCGTCCCCACCAGTACTGTACCCCAGTGTTATACCGTGACAGACCCGTCCCCGCCAGTACCGTACCCCAGTGTTATACAGTGACAGACCCGTCCCCACCAGTACTGTACCCCAGTGTTATACAGTGACAGACCCGTCCCCACCAGTACTGTGTCCCAGTGTTATACAGTGACAGACCCGTCCCCACCAGTACTGTACCCCAGTGTTATACAGGGACAGACCCATCCCCACCAGTACTGTATCCCAGTGTTATACAGGGACAGACCCATCTCCGCCAGTACTGTGTCCCAGTGTTATACAGTGACAGACCCATCCCCACCAGTACTGTACCCCAGTGTTATACAGAGACAGACCCGTCCCCACCAGTACTGTACCCCAGTGTTATACAGGGACAGACCCATCCCCACCAGTACTGTACCCCAGTGTTATACAGTGACAGACCCGTCCCCACCAGTACTGTACCCCAGTGTTATACAGTGACAGACCCGTCTCCACCAGTACTGTACCCCAGTGTTATACAGTGACAGACCCGTCCCCACCAGTACTGTACCCCAGTGTTATACAGTGACAGACCCGTCTCCACCAGTACTGTACCCCAGTGTTATACAGTGACAGACCCGTCCCCACCAGTACCGTACCCCAGTGTTACACAGTGACAGACCCATCCCCACCAGTACTGTACCCCAGTGTTATACAGTGACAGACCCGTCCCCATCATTACGGTACCCCAGTGCTAAGTGTTATACAGTGATAGACTCATACCCACCAGTACTGTGCCCCAGTGTTATACAGCGACAGTCCCGTCCACACCAGTACTGTACCCCAGTGTTACACAGTGACAGACCCGTCCCCACCAGTACTGTGCCCCAGTGTAATACAGTGACAGACCCGTCTTCACCAGTACCGTACCGCAGAGTTATACAGTGACAGACCCGTCCCCACCAGTACTGTAACCCAGTGTTATACAGTGACAGACCCATCCCCACCAGTACTGTACCCCAGTGTTATACAGTGACAGACCCGCCCCCACCAGTACTGTACGCCAGTGTTATACAGTGACAGACCGATCACCACCAGTACTGTACCCCAGTGTTATACAGTGACAGACCCGTCCCCACTAGTATTGTACCCCAGTGTTATACAGCGACAGACCCATCCCCACCAGTACTGTACCCCAGTGTTATACAGTGACAGACCCGCCCCCACCAGTACTGTACCCCAGTGTTATACAGTGACAGACCCGCCCCCACCAGTACTGTACCCCAGTGTTATACAGTGACAGGCCCGTCCCCACCAGTACTGTACACCAGTGTTATACAGTGACAGACCCATCCCCACCAGTACTGTACCCCAGTGTTATACAGTGACAGACCCGCCCCCACCAGTACTGTACCCCAGTGTTATACAGTGACAGGCCCGTCCCCACCAGTACTGTACACCAGTGTTATACAGTGACAGACCCATCCCCACCTGTACTGTACCCCAGTGTTATACAGTGACAGACCGATCACCACCAGTACTGTACCCCAGTGTTATACAGTGACAGACCCATCCCCACTAGTATTGTACCCCAGTGTTATACAGCGACAGACCCATCCCCACCAGTACTGTACCCCAGTGTTATACAGTGACAGACACGTCCCCACCCGTGCTGTACCACAGCGTTATACAGTGACAGACCCGCCCCCACCAGTACTGTACCCCAGTGTTATACAGTGACAGGCCCGTCCCCACCAGTACTGTACACCAGTGTTATACAGTGACAGACCCATCCCCACCAGTACTGTACCCCAGTGTTATACAGTGACAGACCCGCCCCCACCAGTACTGTACCCCAGTGTTATACAGTGACAGGCCCGTCCCCACCAGTACTGTACACCAGTGTTATACAGTGACAGACCCATCCCCACCTGTACTGTACCCCAGTGTTATACAGTGACAGACCGATCACCACCAGTACTGTACCCCAGTGTTATACAGTGACAGACCCATCCCCACTAGTATTGTACCCCAGTGTTATACAGCGACAGACCCATCCCCACCAGTACTGTACCCCAGTGTTATACAGTGACAGACACGTCCCCACCCGTGCTGTACCACAGCGTTATACAGTGCCAGACCCGTACACACCAGTACTGTTCCCCAGTGTTATACACCGACAGACCCGTCCCCACCAGTACTGTACCCCAGTGTTATACAGTGACAGACCCGTACCCACCAGTACTGTACGCCAGTGTTATACAGTGACAGACCCGTCCCCATCAGTACTGTACCCCAGTGTTATACAGTGACAGACCCGTCACCACCAGTACTGTACCCCAGTGTTATACAGTGACAGACCGTTCCCCCCCAGTTCTGTACCCCAGTGTTATACAGTGACAGACCCGTCCCCACCAGTACTGTACCCCAGTGTTATACAGCGACAGACCCGTCCCCACCAGTATTGTACCCCAGTGTTATACAGTGACAGACCCGTCCCCGCCAGTACCGTACCCCAGTGTTATACAGTGACAGACCCGTCCCCACCAGTACTGTACCCCAGTGTTATACAGTGACAGACCCGTCCCCACCAGTACTGTGTCCCAGTGTTATACAGTGACAGACCCGTCCCCACCAGTACTGTACCCCAGTGTTATACAGGGACAGACCCATCCCCACCAGTACTGTATCCCAGTGTTATACAGGGACAGACCCATCCCCGCCAGTACTGTGTCCCAGTGTTATACAGTGACAGACCCATCCCCACCAGTACTGTACCCCAGTGTTATACAGAGACAGACCCGTCCCCACCAGTACTGTACCCCAGTGTTATACAGGGACAGACCCATCCCCACCAGTACTGTACCCCAGTGTTATACAGTGACAGACCCGTCCCCACCAGTACTGTACCCCAGTGTTATACAGTGACAGACCCGTCTCCACCAGTACTGTACCCCAGTGTTATACAGTGACAGACCCGTCCCCACCAGTACTGTACCCCAGTGTTATACAGTGACAGACCCGTCTCCACCAGTACTGTACCCCAGTGTTATACAGTGACAGACCCGTCCCCACCAGCACCGTACCCCAGTGTTACACAGTGACAGACCCATCCCCACCAGTACTGTGCCCCAGTGTTATACAGTGATAGACCCGTCCCCACCAGTACTGTACCCCAGTGTTATACAGTGACAGACCCATCTCCACCAGTACTGTACCCCAGTGTTATAAAGTGACAGACCCATCCCCACCAGTACTGTACCTCAGTGTTATACAGTGACAGACCCATCCCCACCAGTACTGTACCCCAGTATTACACAGTGACAGACCCGTCCCCACCAGTACCGTACCCCAGTGCTATACAGTGACAGACCCATCCCCACCAGCACTGTATCCCAGTGTTATACAGTGACAGACCCGTCCCCACCAGTACTGTATCCCAGTGTTATACAGTGACAGACCCGTCCCCATCAGTACGGTACCCCTGTGTTAAGTGTTATACAGTGACAGACCCGTCCCCACCAATACCGTACCCCAGTGTTATATAGTGACAGACCCGTCCCCACCAGTACTGTACCCCAGTGTTATACAGTGAGAGACCTGTCCCCACCAGTACAGTACCCCAGTGTTATACAGTGACAGACCCGTCCCCACCAATACCGTACCCCAGTGTTATATAGTGACAGACCCGTCCCCACCAGTACTGTACCCCAGTGTTATACAGTGACAGACCCGTCCCCACCAGTACAGTACCCCAGTGTTATACAGTGAAAGGCCCGTCCCCACCAGTACTGTACCCCAGAGTTATACAGTGACAGACCTGTCCCCACCAGTACTGTACCCCAGTGTTATACAGTGACAGACCCGTCCCCAACAGTACTGTACCCCAGTGTTATACAGTGACAGACCCATCCCCACCAGTACTGTTCCCCAGTGTTATACAGTGATAGACTCATACCCACCAGTACTGTGCCCCAGTGTTATACAGTGACAGACCCGTCCCCACCAATACCGTACCCCAGTGTTATACAGTGACAGACACGTCCCCACCAGTACTGTACCCCAGTGTTATACAGTGACAGACCTATCCCCACCCATGCTGTACCCCAGTGTTATACAGTGACAGACCCGTCCCCACCGATGCTGTACCCCAGTGTTATACAGTGACAGACCCGTCCCCACCCATGCTGTACCCCAGTGTTATACAGCGACAAACCCCTCCCCACCAGTACTGTACCCCAGTGTTATACAGTAGGACACATCCCCACCAGTACTGTACGCCAGTGTTATACAGTGACAGACCCGTCCCCACCAGTACCGTAACCCAGTGTTATACAGTGACAGACCCATCCCCACCAGTACTGTACCCCAGTGTTATACAGTGACAGACCCGTCCCCACCAGTACTGTACGCCAGTGTTATACAGTGACAGACCGATCACCACCAGTACTGTACCTCAGTGTTATACAGTGACAGACCCGTCCCCACTAGTATTGTACCCCAGTGTTATACAGCGACAGACCCATCCCCACCAGTACTGTACCCCAGTGTTATACAGTGACAGACCCGCCCCCACCAGTACTGTACCCCAGTGTTATACAGTAACAGATCCATCCCCACCAGTACTGTACACCAGTGTTATACAGTGACAGACCCGTCCCCACCAGTACTGTACCCCAGTGTTATACAGTGACAGACCGATCACCACCAGTACTGTACCTCAGTGTTATACAGTGACAGACCCATCCCCACTAGTATTGTACCCCAGTGTTATACAGCGACAGACCCATCCCCACCAGTACTGTACCCCAGTGTTATACAGTGACAGACCCGTCCCCACCAGTACTGTACCCCAGAGTTATACAGTGACAGACCCATCCCCACCAGTACTGTACCCCAGTGTTATACAGCGACAGACCCGTCCCCACCAGTACTGTACCCCAGTGTTATACAGTGACAGACCCGTACCCACCAGTACTGTACGCCAATGTTATACAGTGACAGACCCGTCCCCACCAGTACTGTACCCCAGTGTTATACAGTGACAGACCCGTCACCACCAGTACTGTCCCCCAGTGTTATACAGTGACAGACCCTTCCCCCCCAGTTCTGTACCCCAGTGTTATACAGTGACAGACCCGTCCCCACCAGTACTGTACCCCAGTGTTATACAGCGACAGACCCGTCCCCACCAGTACTGTACCCCAGTGTTATACAGTGACAGACTCGTCCCCGCCAGTACCGTACCCCAGTGTTATACAGTGACAGACCCGTCCCCACCAGTACTGTACCCCAGTGTTATACAGTGACAGACCCGTCCCCACCAGTACTGTGTCCCAGTGTTATACAGTGACAGACCCGTCCCCACCAGTACTGTACCCCAGTGTTATACAGGGACAGACCCATCCCCACCAGTACTGTATCCCAGTGTTATACAGGGACAGACCCATCCCCACCAGTACTGTGTCCCAGTGTTATACAGTGACAGACCCATCCCCACCAGTACTGTACCCCAGTGTTATACAGAGACAGACCCGTCCCCACCAGTACTGTACCCCAGTGTTATACAGGGACAGACCCATCCCCACCAGTACTGTACCCCAGTGTTATACAGTGACAGACCCGTCCCCACCAGTACTGTACCCCAGTGTTATACAGTGACAGACCCGTCTCCACCAGTACTGTACCCCAGTGTTATACAGTGACAGACCCGTCCCCACCAGTACTGTACCCCAGTGTTATACAGTGACAGACCCGTCTCCACCAGTACTGTACCCCAGTGTTATACAGTGACAGACCCGTCCCCACCAGTACCGTACCCCAGTGTTACACAGTGACAGACCCATCCCCACCAGTACTGTACCCCAGTGTTATACAGTGATAGACCCGTCCCCACCAGTACTGTACCCCAGTGTTATACAGTGACAGACCCATCTCCACCAGTACTGTACCCCAGTGTTATAAAGTGACAGACCCATCCCCACCAGTACTGTACCTCAGTGTTATACAGTGACAGACCCATCCCCACCAGTACTGTACCCCAGTATTACACAGTGACAGACCCGTCCCCACCAGTACCGTACCCCAGTGCTATACAGTGACAGACCCATCCCCACCAGCACTGTATCCCAGTGTTATACAGTGACAGACCCGTCCCCACCAGTACTGTATCCCAGTGTTATACAGTGACAGACCCGTCCCCATCAGTACGGTACCCCTGTGTTAAGTGTTATACAGTGACAGACCCGTCCCCACCAGTACAGTACCCCAGTGTTATACAGTGACAGACCCGTCCCCACCAATACCGTACCCCAGTGTTATACAGTGACAGACCCGTCCCCACCAGTACAGTACCCCAGTGTTATACAGTGACAGACCCGTCCCCACCAATACCGTACCCCAGTGTTATACAGTGACAGACCCGTCCCCACCAGTACTGTACCCCAGTGTTATACAGTGACAGACCTGTCCCCACCAGTACAGTACCCCAGTGTTATACAGTGACAGACCCGTCCCCACCAGTACTGTACCCCAGTGTTATACAGTGATAGACTCATACCCACCAGTACTGTGCCCCAGTGTTATACAGTGACAGACCCGTCCCCACCAATACCGTACCCCAGTGTTATATAGTGACAGACCCGTCCCCACCAGTACTGTACCCCAGTGTTATACAGTGACAGACCTGTCCCCACCAGTACAGTACCCCAGTGTTATACAGTGACAGACCCGTCCCCACCAATACCGTACCCCAGTGTTATATAGTGACAGACCCGTCCCCACCAGTACTGTACCCCAGTGTTATACAGTGACAGACCCGTCCCCACCAGTACAGTACCCCAGTGTTATACAGTGAAAGGCCCGTCACCAACAGTACTGTACCCCAGAGTTATACAGTGACAGACCTGTCCCCACCAGTACTGTACCCCAGTGTTATACAGTGACAGACCCGTCCCCAACAGTACTGTACCCCAGTGTTATACAGTGACAGACCCATCCCCACCAGTACTGTTCCCCAGTGTTATACAGTGATAGACTCATACCCACCAGTACTGTGCCCCAGTGTTATACAGTGACAGACCCGTCCCCACCAATACCGTACCCCAGTGTTATACAGTGACAGACCCGTCCCCACCAGTACTGTACCCCAGTGTTATACAGTGACAGACCTATCCCCACCCATGCTGTACCCCAGTGTTATACAGTGACAGACCCGTCCCCACCGATGCTGTACCCCAGTGTTATACAGTGACAGACCCGTCCCCACCCATGCTGTACCCCAGTGTTATACAGCGACAAACCCCTCCCCACCAGTACTGTACCCCAGTGTTATACAGTGACAGACCCATCCCCACCAGTACTGTATCCCAGTGTTATACAGTGACAGGCCCGTCCCCACCAGTACTGTACCCCAGTGTTATACAGCGACTGACCCGTCCCCACCAGTACTGTACCCCAGTGTTATACAGTAGGACACATCCCCACCAGTACTGTACGCCAGTGTTATACAGTGACAGACCCGTCCCCACCAGTACTGTACCCCAGTGTTATACAGTGACAGACCAATCCCCACCAGTACTGTTCCCCAGTGTATACAGTGACAGACCCATCCCCACCAGTACTGTACCCCAGTGTTAGACAGTGACAGACCCATCCCCACCGATGCTGTACCCCAGTGTTATACAGTGACAGACCCGTACCCACCAGTACTGTACCCCTGTGTTATACAGGGACAGACCCGTCCCCACCAGTACTGTACCCCAGTGTTATACAGTGACAGACCCGTCCCCACCAGTACTGTACCCCAGTGTTATACAGTGACAGACCCATCCCCACCAGTACTGTACCCCAGTGTTATACAGTGACAGACTCGTCCCCACCAGTACTGTACCCCAGTGTTATACAGTGACTGACCCGTACCCACCAGTACTGTACTCCAGTGTTATACAGTGACAGACCTGTACCCACCAGTACTGTACCCCAGTGTTATACAGGGGCAGACCCTTCCCCACCAGTACTGTACCCCAGTGTTACACAGTGACAGACCCGTCCCCACCAGTACTGTACCCCAGTGTTACACAGTGACAGACCCATCCCCACCAGTACTGTACCCCAGTGTTAGACAGTGACAGACCCATCCCCACCGATGCTGTACCCCAGTGTTATACAGTGACAGACCCGTCCCCACCAGTACGGTACCCCAGTGTTATACAGAGACAGACCCGTCCCCACGAGTACTGTACCCCAGTTTTATACAGTAACAGACCCGTCCCCACCAGTACTGTACCCCAGTGTTATACAGCGACAGACCCGTCCCCACCAGTACTGTACACCAGTGTTATACAGTGACAGACCCATCCCCACCAGTACTGTACCCCAGTGTTATACAGTGCCAGACCCGTCCCCACCAGTACTGTACCCCAGTGTTATACACTGACAGACCTGTCCCCACCAGTACTGTCCTGTTGCCAGGATGGCACTGTGCTCTGGGGAAGAGAAGGACCTGTACCAGGCAGACCAGAACTGTACGGCTCCTGGCGCAATCACACAGCATTTGTAAGATGGAGGAGTTGCCAGGGGTGATGTGCGACGACCTGATATCGTGGAGCTTCTCAAGCTCTGTCAACAGTGTCAACTGCAACACAGGCTGCCTGTTACGCTCTCACTGCACCCTGGGGAATGGCCTGGCTGGCCGTCGGTACCTATCCATATCGATTACGATGGTCCGTTACTGGGCACAGTGCTTTTGCCCTAATTGACGCACATTCTAAATGGATGGACATTTTTCAGCTGGTCCTTTTTGGACATTTATGGTAAATGAAGTCGGAAACATGAGAAACTTCAGCCGTGGATCAAGTTAGATTCCCGAAATGATTGACTCTGAGACCGCACCCCATTGATACGGAGTGGACGTGGAGACACGGATTCTTTGTAAAGACGAGGACCACTGAAGGAGCAGAGACACTCCAACAGGCAGTGTCCCATCAAGAAATGTTTTCAAATCTGTAAACTCCAAAATAGCCATGATGTGGAGATGCTGCCGTTGGACTGGGTGGGCAGAGTAAAACGTCTTACAACACTAGCTCCGAAAGCTAGTGATTCCAAACAAACCTGTGGGGCTTTAACCTGGTGCTGTAAAACCTCTTGCTCTGTCCAAAATACCTGCCCGACCTTTTATCAACATCACTGACGTGTCCGTGGAAGCAAATAGCAGTGAACTGCCTGTGCCAGAGGAGGGGCCCGTTTTGTAGTTTGTGTTAATGTGGATTGTGTGGAAGCATCTCAGAAACAGCGTTACACCACTCTACAAAGCATAGAAAAATCCTTGAAAGATCCGACTTAGAATTGTCCAACTCGCACATATAACATTTAGTTAGTATTCAGAACTGAGTGACTTAGGGCACGATTCTCCGGCCTCGCTACGCTCTCGCTCAATCGTAACAGGGCCGGTGAATAGCGGCTGAGGCAGAAAACGAGATCCACGCTGGGAGCCAAACAGTTTGCGATGTAACCGTCCGCTCCTGTAGGCGAATTTGGGATCTCACCGTAGCGAGAAACCAATTATCATCACTTAAGCTCCATTTCTATACAATTAACAGGAGCAACCCCATATCCAACGGCCTCCTGTCTTTCAGCAGCCTCCCCAGCGAGTGGTCATGCTGGGACAGATTAGTGCTCCTTTTGAAAAATGTGAACCTGGCGGAAGAGCTTCTGTGGGGATCCGAGGAGGGGCGTAGCCATCTTTGCTCACAGAGCCCGGGGGCGCTGGGAATGTCACCCCAGTGCTCGGTTGGGGGTGGGGACCCGCCGCAGGGGTGGGCACCATAGGACGGTGGGGGAGGGAGGCACTAGAGGTGGGAAACCAGGGGGGCAACTGCTCACGGCACCACCATGCCAAACCCTGGGTTGTGTGTACCCGCTCCGGGAGCAGCTCTTATCGCTGCCCCACCGATCATCCATACCCCACCCCCCCACCGGCTGCCGAGGCCTCTGGCTGTGCGGCTGAAGGCTGTCGCTAAAAGGGAATTGACAATCGTGGTTAAGTGAACACTTCACACAACCCAAGTGGGCTCCAGTGGGCGGCCATGTAGCATGTGGGAGGCATTACCCAGCATCCCAATCACACCCTGATACCTGGACACTCGGGAGGCAACACCACACACGCAGCAGCCAACATCCCAACACCCAGGGGATGGGACACAGCTCCGGGGACATGTCCACCGCCGGAGGGTGGGTGGGTCCATGGTGGGGGGCCTGGAGAGATGGGCAAAGGATTGGGGGTTGGGGGGGAAGCCCGTATTGCGGAAGAAGTGACAGAGGCATCATAATGGTTGTGCAAAAAGGTGTTAATGTGTTGTACAAACCCCACTCTCGCTGGTGCAGTCCACCACCCCCAACCCCCAAGACCCCCCCACCCCCTACCTAGGCACCCCATTCCCTCCTCCCCTCTCCCGGTGCCCTCAGTGATGCTCAATGTGCCTGGCCCTCCGAGCTCCACCACTACGTCTAGTTGTGTCCTCAGGATGTACATCTGAAGTGGAGGCAGACAGCTGTTTACCTCGTCCCGTGGCCTTCGATGGTGGGCGTCCTCTGGGGGCTCTGGGGCCGGAGGGCTCCGGCTCACTTGTCGACGGCACAATCACAGCCGTGTCGCCCTGTCCCATGTGCTGGCCTCATCAGAGGGGCGGGACGCGGGGAGCTGGTGGCCACTAGGTTGGCACGCAGCACCCCCTCCTCCAGGTCAGTGCCCATAGGGCCCTGGGGTTCACCTTGGGAGAGAGGGGCAGCTGGTTCGACCCCGGCTGGCTCTGCCAGCCCTGGCGGCTCCCCATGGTCCGCACCATCGTGTCGACGCCCTCGGCGATGCTCCTCAGTGACTGGGACAAGCTCCGCAGCACCTCGGCCATCCCCACCTGAGACCGGGACATGTCCCGCAGAACCTCATCAAGGTCGGCCTGGTATTGGGTCACATCCCCCATTGAGTCAGACATTCTGCCGAGACCCTCAGCCATGGCCGTCACCAGCTGCGCGACGCCTTGGACACCTTCACTCAGGGTGCCGACGCCGTGCACCAGGCTCTCCACTGCGGTCACCACCCTGGCAGTTTTGGCCTCGGTGCCGCTCATTGCCGACGACATCTCCTGCGTAGCCTCTGGGTCTCCTCCAATCGGCTATGGGGCTGCTGGAGTGACGCTGACATCTCCCTCTGAGTGTCCCGGCCGCTCCCTATCGTCCCCATCAGCTCCGGGTATCCCTGTTCCAGAGGCTCAGCATCAGGCTGGGACCCAGCTGGGTCCTGGGATCCGGCAGCCCTCCGACCGCTGCCTCACCCGGGGGGGGTTCCTGCCTCCAGCTGATGTCCATCAGCGGCAGTGTGGTGCTCACCAGATTGTGCCCCAGAGGCCTGACCACTAACATGTCCGACCGAGGTGTGTGTATCTGTGCTGGGGGAGGGAGGGGGTGACAGCTGTGCCACGACTATAACAGTTGCATCCTTGGAAGACCTGGAGGAGAATGGACATGTGGTCAGTGGGAGGGACGGGTCAGTCAGTAAGGCAACAACAACTCACGTTCGACAGGTCCCCCGGGTGGGGCCCGGTGGTTCCTGACCTCGGCCCCGCCGCCAGCCTCCGCGTGGGTGACCGCCCTGACCTCAGGCCCCGGTCACCTCCAGGGACCACTCCTCAAAGGCGGTGAAGGTTTTGATCACCGCCAGTCTGGGCCCCCTCCCGCCGATTGCGTGAGAGCTTTTCCTGAAGAGACACGGAGAGGGCACCGTTAGCCACACGCGTGGTTCACAGTGCTAGGGGGAGGGGTGTGAAGGCAGGGTTGGGGGGGTGGTTGAGGAGAGAGGGGGTGAGAGGGTTGGGGGTTGTCTGGGGGATTGGAGTGGATGCTCCCTGGGGCAGGGGGGGGCGTTGATGTCTACTCACTCGTGCTGCCCGGTGTGAACCTTTGACCTTCTTCCGGCACCGGAGTCCAGTCCTCCTGGTCACAGTCCTCGAGCCAACAGCTGCCACCACCTCACCCCAGGCAGCACTGGCTGCCCTGTGGCTCACTCTCCGGGACCCTCGGGGGAACAGGACATCCCTCCTGCCTCCACCTCGTCCAGGAGCCTCCCCAGGTCAGCGACCCCGAATCTTGAGGCTGGTCTGCTCGGCTCCATTATTGTGGGCTGGCTGGGATTGGCTTAGCAAGTGCAGCTTAAGTGCTGCTCGGCCTTGTTAGCTGGGGGCTGGCGAGCGCGGTTCCGGCGAATCAGCTGACAAGCCGACATTCGGGGCGAGAAGCCTGTGAGGCCTCATTAAGTGGATCAATTAATGTTGAATTGGGTTGCCGGCCTCACTGGACCGAACGCCAGGAAGCTGGCGACAATTCCTACTCCTTGCCACACTTAGAAATGTTCTCGGAGATTCGCGCCCTTAGTTATTGAAGATTGTATAAAGGAGTTAAGGGGGGGATGTGGTGCTTACCCCTTTAAGGGCAACACAGCAGAGGAAGGGTCACATGCTCTGTGTGACCAATCGGGTCTCAGAGTGTGGATTCACCATCATGGTGAGAGAGAGGCTCCTTGGCAGAGTCATTGTGCGAATGAGCTACAGCCATGAGGCTATTGTAGAATTCTTATTAATAAAAACCTTCTGTGTTCATTACTGAAGTCTGTGAAAGTGCAACTTTCCACCTGCTTTTCATAAATCTGCCCCTAGACTTGAAATGATTCAGTTAATGTCTCTCAAATGATAGATTGTACAAGAGACTTTAAATTAGTTGGACTATAGTTACCTGGGTCATTTTTCCCTCTAAGATACAGAAATACATCACACATTAGAAACATAGGGGCAGCACGGTAGCATTGTGGATAGCACAATTGCTTCACAGCTCCAGGGTCCCAAGTTCGATTCTGGCTTGGGTCACTGTCTGTGCGGAGTCTGCACATCCTCCCCGTGTGTGTGTGGGTTTCCTCCGGGTGCTCCGGTTTCCTCCCACAGTCCAAAGATGTGCAGGTTAGGTGGATTGGCCATGATAAATTGCCCTTAGTGTCCAAAATTGCCCTTAGTGTTGGGTGGTGTTACTGGGTTATGGGGATAGGGTGGAGGTGTTAACCTTGGGTTGGGTGCTCTTTCCAAGAGCTGGTGCAGTCTCGATGGGCCGAATGGCCTCCTTCTGCATTGTAAATTCTATGCATCACGCATTAAAAACACACATCACGCATTAAAAACATACATCACACATTAAAAACACACATCACGCATTAAAAACATACATCACACATTAAAAACATACATCACACATTAAAAACATAATGTGGAGATGCCAGCGTTGGACTGGGGTGAGCACAGTGCGAAGTCTTACACCAGGTTAAAGTCCAACAGGTTTGTTTCGATGTCACTGTGAACCACGCGTTTCGAAGTGACATCGAAACAAACCTGTTGGACTTTAACCTGGTATTAAAAACATACATCACGCATTAAAAACATAAATTGCACAGTAAATCTGCACATTACATATTAAACACATTTAGGAATATAGAAATGTACCCACATGAAAATCCTCGGACAATATGTTGATGGACTCACCGCTGCTGTTGTTTTGATCGGTCTTTGGTTTTGTGTAATTTAGTTTAATTGAGGATCAGGTTGCAGTTGCTAGGTGATGAGAATGAGGTGGGCGTTTGTGATGTGCTGAGAATATGACGGTTTGGAGATGCAAACTCTTCGATGAACAATTTCATTTTGTGCAGGTCCCTGTCTCTATCTCACAGTGGCTGCAAAATTGGGTCCCAGAAATGTCCCAGGTTTTGGCGCAATGGACGCAGGAAGGGACCTTGGTGATTGTGGGTGTGGATATTAGGAGCGTGTGCCGAGTCTGCAGATAGCGACGGTAGTCACAGATAATGAAGATCTGACACCAATGCTGCCATTTCGGTCTCACCTCATCAGGGTAACGCTCGTGCTCAAACACGCAGCTGGATCCGGTTCCAGCTTTGTTCCTGGATTTTTTTTGCTGGTTCAGTTTGAGGTTCTGGTACTGCTTTGTGATTTATACAGTTGGTGAGAACAACAAAAACATATGGACAAGGCCTTGTTCTGAGGTTGAAGGTTCTGTGAGGAGCACTAACTCCGTCATGGAGACTGTTGCTACAATTCCCCGTGGCCAGCAGAATGACAGAGTTAGCAGAGGCAGCGAATGACAAGCATCTGTCAGAGAGAGAAGGAGGTGGGAGAGAAAAGCTCTCAGCGAGGGGCCTTATGCATCCAGGATCTTCAGAAACCACTTCTCCTCCCTCTATCTAAGCCAGTGTGTGTGTATTCCCTCTGCTTCAGAAAGAAGGTGTGGTTGATCATAATAAAGAAAGCTCCAGACTGTAGGGTAAAATCAATCAGTTCGCCAATGGACAGAAAATGGCAAATGGAATTCAATCCGGAGAAATTAAATAATATAAATGGGAGAACAGACTAGGCAAGGGAATACACAATAAATGATAAGATTCTGAAAGGTATAGAGCGCATGTCCCCAGAGGTTGTTGTTATAACCTGTACGGGACCTACGGGGTTGGAGCGGTCAGCCTCCCAGTGTGCCTCGCTGAATGTGAGCTCCTCTGCTGAGGGGGGGCTCCCACTCACCACTATCACCCCCTCTCCCATCCTGCCTTCCCCATTTTAACCCCCTTACCGCCCCTCCCCCCACTGACACTTCAATCCTCCTTAAAGAAGTCAATGAACTGCTTCCACCTCCGAGCGAACCCATCCCGACCCCTCAGGACGAACTTGACCTTCTCCAGCCTCCGGAATTTCCCCAGGTCACTCACCGACACCCCCACTTTCAGCAGCTCTGAGTCCCTCCACCCGAGCAAGGTCCAACTCCAGGCCAACTTCTCTCACCCCCTGGACTTCCGGGTCTTCCGATACCCGGAATATCGCCACCTCTGGGCTTGGGACCACCTTCACCTCCAGCACCTTGGACATTACGTCCACGAACCCTTGCATGAACCCCTTCAGCTTCGGACATGCCTCCCCACACCGCCCACGCCTATCCTCTAACCCTTCATCCTCGCCACCAACATATGTGCCCTGTGAACTACTGTGACCTGGATAAGGCAGGGCGCATCCACCCTCCACAGGGCCTCAGTCCCCGTCCCGACCTCCACCTTCCCTTCCAGCTCCTCCTCCCACTTACACTTTATATCCCCCACTGGGCCCCCCTCCTATCCATCAGCTCCTTGTAGACCTCGGACACTTTCCCCTCCCCTATCACATCCTTCGGCAGCACCTTATACTGCAAACCTCAATGGCAGTAACCCAGGAAAGGCCCCTCTCTCCTCACAAAATCCCGAACCTTCAGGTCCCTGAAACCGTTCCCCCCGGGCAGCTCGATCTATTCCTCCAGTTCCTCCAACTCCGTGAAACTGCCCCCGATAAACAGATCTCCAAACCGCTTTAGCCCTGCCTTACACCCCACCCCGAAACTTCGTATCCAACCACCCCCCCCCCCCCCCCCCAGTGTGATTGCCACTAATTGGTGCCGAGACCGAGGCAGCCCTCCCCTCCAGTCCCACGTGCTGCCTCCACTGCTCGCACACCACCAATCCTCCTCAGCGCCTCTTGCTTCCTCAACTGGTGGGCCAACATCCTGCTCGCCTCCTCCCTGAATTCAGTCACTGCCCCTATGGCCCTCCGTAACTGCCCCACTGCCTTCCCCATTTTCATTAATCTGAACTCTATCTGGAGCCTCCATCTCTCCTCAGCAACCCCATCTCTGGGTCTCCGAATACCTCCTGTCCACCCTCAGAATTTCTTCCACCAGCGTTACTATCTCTGTCCGTTCCGCCATCTCCCGATGTGCCCGAATTGAAATAAACTCCCCCCTAACCACTGCCTTGAGTACCTCCCACTGCGTGGAGGCCGTGACCTCCCTCGTGTCATTTAGCTCCACGTACCCCTGGGTGCTGGCCCTTACCCACTCTTACACCTCCTCATCTGCCAACAACCCCACATCCAACCCCCACTGCGGGTGCTAAGGAAGAGGATGATGAGGGAGAGGAGGATGAGGAAGAAGAGGAAAAGGAGGAAAAGAAATAGGTGGAGGAGGCAACCAATACATCCCATTTCTGGCCATGCTATCTCTGTTTGGCAAATCCGATTGCAATTCCCATTCGACAACAGATCCACATTGTACCATGCCTCTGGCCAAAACCTTACTATCCCCCCATTACTGACCATCCCTCCTCATTACTGGCCATCACCTGACCACCCCCCCACGACTGACCATCACCATTACTGACCATCACCTGACCACCCCCCCACGACTGACCATCACCATTACTGACCATCCCCCATTACTGACCATCCCCCAAAACTGACCATCATCCCACTACTGACTATCACCCCATTACTGACCATCCCCCATTACTGACCATCCCCCATTACTGACCATAACCTGACCATCTCTCCATTACTGACCATCCCCCATTGCTGACCATCACGTGACCATCTCCTCATTACTGACCACCACCCCCATTACTGACCATCCCCCATTACTAACCATCCCACCATTACTGACCATCCCCATTACTGACCACCCTCCCATTACTGACCACCCTCCCATTACTGACCATCCCCCATTACTGACCATCCCCCACATTACTGACCATCCCACCCATTACTGACCATTCCCATTACTGACCATCCTTCCATTACTAACCATCCCCCATTACTGACCATCCCGCTATACTGACCATCCCCCACTACTGACCATCCCCCATTACTGACCATCCCCCATTACTGACCATTCAAATTACTGACCATCCCCATTACTGACCATCCCCCATTACTGACCATCCCCCCCACTACTGACCATCCCCCATTACTGACCATCCCCCATTACTGACCATTCCCCATTACTGACCATTTCCCCCATTACTGGACCATCCCCCATTACTGACCATCACCCATTACTGACCATTTCCCCCATTACTGAGCCATCCCCATTACTGACCATCCCCATTACTGACCATTACCTGGCCATCACCCCATTACTGACCATCACCCATTACTGACCATCCCCATTACTGACCATCCCCCCCACTACTGACCATCCCCCATTACTGACCATCCCCATTACTGACCATTAACTGGCCATCACCCCATTACTGACCATCCACATTACTGGCCATCACCTGACCATTCCCCCATTACTGACCATCACCTGACCATCCCCCATTACTGACCATCCCCCATTACTGACCATCCCCCATTACAAACAAAGAACAAAGAAATGTACAGCACAGGAACAGGCCCTTCGGCCCTCCAAGCCCGTGCCGACCATGCTGCCCGACTAAACTACAATCTTCTACACTTCCTGGGTCCGTATCCTTCTATTCCCATCCTATTCATATATTTGTCAAGATGCCCCTTAAATGTCCCTATCGTCCCTGCTTCCACCACCTCCTCCGGTAGTGAGTTCCAGGCACCCACTACCCTCTGCGTAAAAAACTTGCCTCGTACATCTACTCTAAACCTTGCCCCTCTCACCTTAAACCTATGCCCCCTAGTAATTGACCCCTCTACCCTGGGGAAAAGCCTCTGACTATCCACTCTGTCTATGCCCCTCATAATTTTGTATACCTCTATCAGGTCTCCCCTCAACCTCCTTCGTTCCAGTGAGAACAAACCGAGTTTATTCAATCGCTCCTCATAGCTAATGCCCTCCATACCAGGCAACATTCTGGTAAATCTCTTCTGCACCCTCTCTAAAGCCTCCACAACCTTCTGGTAGTGTGGCGACCATCCCCCATTACTGACCATCCCCCATTACTGACCCCCCACTACTGACAATTACCCCCATTACTGACCATCCCCATTGCTGACCATCCCCCATTACTGACCATCCCCCCATTACTGATCATCATCCCCATTACTGACTCCCCCATTTTTGACCATCCGCCCCATTATTGATCATCCTCCCATTACTGACCATCCCCCCATTACTGACCATTCCCCCATGACTGACCATCCCCATTACTGACCATCCCCCATTACTGTCCATCCCCATTACTGATCATCACCCAATTACTGACCATCCCCCATTACTGACCATCACCTGACCATCCCCCCATTACTGGCCATCCCCCATTACTGACCATCACGTGACCATCCCCCCATTACTGACCACCACCCCCGTTACTGACCATCCCCCCAATTACTGACCATCCCCCCATTATTGACCATCCCCCCATTACTGACCATCCCCATTACTGACCATCCCACATTACTGACCATCCCCATTACTGACTATCCCCCCCACTACTGACCATCCACCATTACTCGCCATCCCTCCCACTACTGACCATTCCCATAACTGACCATCCCCCACTACTGACCATCCCTCATTACTGACCATCCCCCACTACTGACCATCACCCCATTACTGACCATCCCACATTACTGACCATCCCCCATTACTGACCATCCCCATTACTGACCATCCCCATTACTGACCATTACCTGGTCATCGCCCCATTACTGACCATCACCCATTACTGACCATCCCCCATTACTGACCATCCCCCCACTACTGATCATCCCCATAACTGACCATCCCCATTACTGACCACCCCCCATTACTGACCATCCCCCATTACTGACCATCATCCCCATTACTGACCATCCCCCATTACTGACCATCCCACCCATTACTGACCATTCCCATTACTAACCATCCCCCATTACTGACCATCCCCCATTACTGACCATCCCACCCATTACTGACCATTCCCATTACTAACCATCCCCCATTACTGACCATCCCCCATTACTGACCATCCCACCCATTACTGACCATCCCCCATTACTGACCATTCTACCCATTACTGACCATCCCCCATTACTGACCATCCCACCCATTACTGACCATCCCGCCACTACTGATCATCCCCCATTACTGACCATCCCCCATTACTGACCATTCCCATTACTAACCATCCCCCATTACTGACCATCCACCCATTACTGACCATCCCCCCATTACTGACCATCCCCCCCATTACTGACCATCCCCCCATTACTGACCATCCCGATTACTGACCATCCCCCATTACTGACCATCCCCATTACTGACTATCCCCCCCCACTACTGACCATTCCCATTACTGACCATCCCCCACTACTGACCATCCCTCATTACTGACAATCCCCCACTACTGACCATCACCCCATTACTGACCATCCCACATTACTGACCATCCCCCATTACTGACCATCCCCATTACTGACCATCCCCATTACTGACCATTACCTGGCCATCACCCCATTACTGACCATCACCCATTACTGACCATCCCCCATTACTGACCATCCCCCACTACTGATCATCCCCATAACTGACCATCCCCATTACTGACCACCCACCATTACTGACCATCCCCCATTACTGACCATCATCCCCATTACTGACCATCCCCCATTACTGACCATCCCACCCATTACTGACCATTCCCATTACTAACCATCCCCCATTACTGACCATCCCCCATTACTGACTATCCCACCCATTACTGACCATTCCCATTACTAACCATCCCCCATTACTGACCATCCCCCATTACTGACCATCCCACCCATTACTGACCATCCCCCCCACTACTGATCATCCCCCATTACTGACCATCCCCCATTACTGACCATCCCCCATTACTGACCATCCCACCCATTACTGACCATTCCCATTACTAACCATCCCTCATTACTGACCATCCACCCATTACTGACCATCCCCCCATTACAGACCATCCCCCCATTGCTGACCATCCCCCATTACTGACAATCCCCATTACTGACCATCCCCCATTACTGACCATCCCCATTACTGACTATCCCCCCCCACTACTGACCATCCACCATTACTGACTATCCCCCATTACTGACCCCCCATAACTGACAATTTCCCCCATTACTGACCATCCCCATTACTGACCATCCCCCATTACTGACCATCCCACCCATTACTGACCATTCCCATTACTAACCATCCCCCATTACTGACCATCCCCCATTACTGACCATCCCACCCATTACTGACCATTCCCATTACTAACCATCCCCCATTACTGACCATCCCCCATTACTGACCATCCCACCCATTACTGACCATCCCCCAGTACTGACCATCCTACCCATTACTGACCATCCCCCATTACTGACCATCCCACCCATTACTGACCATCCCCCCACTACTGATCATCCCCCATTACTGACCATCCCCCATTACTGACCATTCCCATTACTAACCATCCCCCATTACTGACCATCCCCCATTACTGACCATCCCCATTACTGACTATCCCCCCCACTACTGACCATCCACCATTACTGGCCATCCCCCCACTACTGATCATTCCCATTACTGACCATCCCCCACTACTGACCATCCCTCATTACTGACCATCCCCCACTACTGACCATCACCCCATTACTGACCATCCCACATTACTGACCATCCCCCATTACTGACCATCCCCATTACTGACCATCCCCATTACTGACCATTACCTGGCCATCACCCCATTACTGACCATCAACCATTACTGACCATCCCCCATTACTGACCATCCCCATTACTGACTATCCCCCCCACTACTGACCATCCACCATTACTGATCATCCCCCATTACTGACCCCCCATTACTGACAATTGCCCCCATTACTGACCATCCCCATTACTGACCATCCCCCATTACTGACCATCCCACCCATTACTGACCATTCCCATTACTAACCATCCCCCATTACTGACCATCCCCCATTACTGACCATCCCACCCATTACTGACCATTCCCATTACTAACCATCCCCCATTAATGACCATCCCCCATTACTGACCATCCCACCCATTAATGACCATCCCCCATTACTGACCATCCTACCCATTACTGACCATCCCCCATTACTGACCATCCCACCCATTACTGACCATCCCCCCACTACTGATCATCCCCCATTACTGACCATCCCCCATTACTGACCATTCCCATTACTAACCATCCCCCATTACTGACCATCCACCCATTACTGACCATCCCCCCATTACTGACCATCCCCCCCATTACTGACCATTCCCCCATTACTGACCATCCCCATTACTGACCATCCCCCATTACTGACCATCCCCATTACTGACTATCCCCCCCCCTACTGACCATCCACCATTACTGGCCATCCCCCCACTACTGATCATTCCCATTACTGACCATCCCCCACTACTGACCATCCCTCATTACTGACCATCCCCCACTACTGACCATCACCCCATTACTGACCATCCCACATTACTGACCATCCCCCATTACTGACCATCCCCATTACTGACCATCCCCATTACTGACCATTACCTGGCCATCACCCCATTACTGACCATCACCCATTACTGACCATCCCCCATTACTGACCATCCCCCACTACTGATCATCCCCATAACTGACCATCCCCATTACTGACCACCCACCATTACTGACCATCCCCCATTACTGACCATCATCCCCATTACTGACCATCCCCCATTACTGACCATCCCACCCATTACTGACCATTCCCATTACTAACCATCCCCCATTACTGACCATCCCCCATTACTGACTATCCCACCCATTACTGACCATTCCCATTACTAACCATCCCCCATTACTGACCATCCCCCATTACTGACCATCCCACCCATTACTGACCATCCCCCCCACTACTGATCATCCCCCATTACTGACCATCCCCCATTACTGACCATCCCCCATTACTGACCTTCCCACCCATTACTGACCATTCCCATTACTAACCATCCCTCATTACTGACCATCCACCCATTACTGACCATCCCCCCATTACTGACCATCCCCCCATTGCTGACCATCCCCCATTACTGACAATCCCCATTACTGACCATCCCCCATTACTGACCATCCCCATTACTGACTATCCCCCCCACTACTGACCATCCACCATTACTGACCATCCCCCATTACTGACCCCCCATTACTGACAATTACCCCCATTACTGACCATCCCCATTACTGACCATCCCCCATTACTGACCATCCCACCCATTACTGACCATTCCCATTACTAACCATCCCCCATTACTGACCATCCCCCATTACTGACCATCCCACCCATTACTGACCATTCCCATTACTAACCATCCCCCATTACTGACCATCCCCCATTACTGACCATCCCACCCATTACTGACCATCCCCCATTACTGACCATCCTACCCATTACTGACCATCCCCCATTACTGACCATCCCACCCATTACTGACCATCCCCCCACTACTGATCATCCCCCATTACTGACCATCCCCCATTACTGACCATTCCCATTACTAACCATCCCCCATTACTGACCATCCACCCATTACTGACCATCCCCCCATTACTGACCATCCCCCCCATTACTGACCATCCCCCCATTACTGACCATCCCCCCCATTACTGACCATCCCCCATTACTGACCATCCCACCCATTACTGACCATTCCCATTACTAACCATCCCTCATTACTGACCATCCACCCATTACTGACCATCCCCCCATTACTGCCCATCCCCCCATTGCTGACCATCCCCCATTACTGACAATCCCCATTACTGACCATCCCCCATTACTGACCATCCCCATTACTGACTATCCCCCCCACTACTGACCATCCACCATTACTGACCATCCCCCATTACTGACCCCCATTACTGACAATTACCCCCATTACTGACCATCCCCATTACTGACCATCCCCCATTACTGACCATCCCACCCATTACTGACCATTCCCATTACTAACCATCCGCCATTACTGACCATCCCCCATTACTGACCATCCCACCCATTACTGACCATCCCCTATTACTGACCATCCTACCCATTACTGACCATCCCCCATTACTGACCATCCCACCCATTACTGACCATCCCCCCACTACTGATCATACCCCATTACTGACCATCCCCCATTACTGACCATTCCCATTACTAACCATCCCCCATTACTGACCATCCACCCATTACTGACCATCCCCCCATAACTGACCATCCCCCCCATTACTGACCATCCCCCCATTACTGACCATCCCCATTACTGACCATCCCCCATTACTGACCATCCCCATTACTGACTATCCCCCCCCCCACTACTGACCATCCACCATTACTGGCCATCCCCCCACTACTGACCATTCCCATTACTGACCATCCCCCACTACTGACCATCCCTCATTACTGACCATCCCCCACTACTGACCATCACCCCATTACTGACCATCCCACATTACTGACCATCCCCCATTACTGACCATCCCCATTACTGACCATCCCCATTACTGACCATTACCTGGCCATCACCCCATTACTGACCATCAACCATTACTGACCATCCCCCATTACTGACCATCCCCCCACTACTGATCATCCCCATAACTGACCATCCCCATTACTGACCACCCCCCATTACTGACCATCCCCCATTACTGACCATCATCCCCATAACTGACCATCCCCCATTACTGACCATCCCACCCATTACTGACCATCCCCCCACTACTGATAATCCCCCATTACTGACCATCCCCCATTACTGACCATTCCCATTACTAACCATCCCCCATTACTGACCATCCACCCATTACTGACCATCCCCCCATTACTGACCATCCCCCCATTACTGACCATCCCCCCATTACTGACCATCCCCATTACTGACCATCCCCCATTACTGACCATCCCCATTACAGACTATCCCCCAGCACTACTGACCATCCACCATTACTGGCCATCCCCCCACTACTGACCATTCCCATTACTGACCATCCCCCACTACTGACCATCCCTCATTACTGACCATCCCCCACTACTGACCATCACCCCATTACTGACCATCCCACATTACTGACCATCCCCCATTACTGACCATCCCCATTACTGACCACCCCCATTACTGACCATTACCTGGCCATCACCCCATTACTGACCATCAACCATTACTGACCATCCCCCATTACTGACCATCCCCCCACTACTGATCATCCCCATAACTGACCATCCCCATTACTGACCACCCCCCATTACTGACCATCCCCCATTACTGACCATCATCCCCATTACTGACCATCCCCCATTACTGACCATCCCACCCATTACTGACCATTCCCATTACTAACCATCCCCCATTACTGACCATCCCCCATTACTGACCATCCCCCATTACTGACCATCCCACCCATTACTGACCATTCCCATTACTAACCAGCCCCCATTACTGACCATCCCCCATTACTGACCATCCCACCCATTACTGACCATCCCCCCCACTACTGATCATCCCCCATTACTGACCATCCCCCATTACTGCCCATCCCCCATTACTGACCATCCCACCCATTACTGACCATTCCCATTACTAACCATCCCTCATTACTGACCATCCACCCATTACTGACCATCCCCCCATTACTGACCATCCCTCCATTGCTGACCATCCCCCATTACTGACAATCCCCATTACTGACCATCCCCCATTACTGACCATCCCCATTACTGACTATCCCCCCCACTACTGACCATCCACCATTACTGACCATCCCCCATTACTGACCCCCCATTACTGACAATTACCCCCATTACTGACCATCCCCATTACTGACCATCCCCCATTACTGACCATCCCCCCATTACTGACCATCATCCCATTACTGACCCCCCCATTATTGACCATCCGCCCCATTATTGATCATCCTCCCATTACTGACCATCCCCCCATTACTGACCATTCCCCCATTACTGACAATCCCCATTACTGACCATCCCCCATTACTGACCATCCCCATTACTGACTATCCCCCCCACTACTGACCATCCACCATTACTGACCATCCCCCCCACTACTGACCATCACCACATTACTGACCATCCCCCATTACTGACCATCCCCCATTACTGACCATTTCCCCCATTACTGGACCATTCCCATTACTGACCATCCCCATTACTGACCATTACCTGGCCATCACCCCATTACTGACCATCACCCATTACTGACCATCCCCCATTACTGACCATCCCCCCCACACTACTGACCATCCCCAGTACTGACCATTACCTGGCCATCACCCCATTACTGACCATCCCCCATTACTGACCATCCCCATTACTGACCATCCCCATTACTGACCATCCCCATTACTGACCATTACCTGGCCATCACCCCATTACTGACCATCACCCCATTACTGACCATCCCCCCATTACTGACCATCCCCAATTACTGACCATCCCCCCATTACTGACCATCCACATTACTGGCAATCACCTGACCATTCCCCCATTACTGACCATCACCTGACCATCCCCCCATTACTGACCATCACCTGACCATCCCCCATTACTGACCATCCCCCATTACTGACCATCCCCCATTACTGTCCATCCCCATTACTGATCATCACCCCATTACTGACCATCCCCCATTACTGACCATCACCTGACCATCCCCCCATTACTGACCATCCCCCATTACTGACCACCACCCCCATTACTGACCATCCCCCCCATTACTGACCATCCCCCCATTATTGACCATCCCCCCATTACTGACCATCCCCATTACTGACCATCCCCCATTACTGACCATCCCCATTACTGACTATCCCCCCACTACTGACCATCCACCATTACTGACCATCCCCCCACTACTGACCATTCCCATTACTGACCATCCCCCACTACTAACCATCCCCCATTACTGGGCCATCCCCATTACTGACCATCCCCATTACTGACCATCCCCCATTACTGGCCATTTCCCCCATTACTGGACCATCCCCATTACTGACCATCCCCATTACTGACCATTACCTGGCCATCACCCCATTACGGACCATCACCCATTACTGACCATCCCCCATTACTGACCATCCCCCCCCACTACTGACCATCCCCCCATTACTGACCATCCCCCATTACTGACCATCCCCCCCCACTACTGACCATCCCCCCATTACTGACCATCCCCCATTACTGACCATCCCCATTACTGACCATTACCTGGCCATCACCCCATTACTGACCATCACCCATTACTGTCCATCCCCATTACTGACCATCCCCATTACTGACCATCCCCATTACTGACCATCCCCCCATTACTGACCATCCACATTACTGGCCATCACCTGACCATTCCCCCATTACTGACCATCACCTGACCATCCCCCCATTACTGACCATCACCTGACCATCCCCATTACTGACCATCCCCCCATTACTGACCATCCACATTACTGGCCATCACCTGACCATTCCCCCATTACTGACCATCACCTGACCATCCCCCCATTACTGACCATCACCTGACCATCCCCCATTACTGATCATCCCCCATTACTGACCATCCCCCATTACTGACCGTCCCCCATTACTGTCCATCACCTGACCATCCCCCCATTACTGACCATCCCCCATTACTGACCATCACGTGACCATTCCCCCATTACTGACCATCACCTGACCATCCCCCCATTACTGACCATCACCTGACCATCCCCCATTACTGATCATCCCCCATTACTGACCATCCCCCATTACTGACCGTCCCCCATTACTGTCCATCACCTGACCATCCCCCCATTACTGACCATCCCCCATTACTGACCATCACGTGACCATTCCCCCATTACTGACCATCACCTGACCATCCCCCCATTACTGACCATCACCTGACCATCCCCCATTACTGATCATCCCCCATTACTGACCATCCCCCATTACTGACCAGCCCCCATTACTGACCATCATCCCCATTACTGATCATCACCCCATTACTGACCATCCCCCATTACTGACCATCACCTGACCATCCCCCCATTACTGACCATCCCCCATTACTGACCATCACGTGACCATCCCCCCCATTACTGACCACCACCCCCATTACTGACCATCCCCCCCATTACTGACCATCCCCCCATTATTGACCATCCCCCCATTACTGACCATCCCCATTACTGACCATCCCCTATTACTGACCATCCCCATTACTGACTATCGCCCCCACTACTGACCATTCCCATTACTGACCATCACCCACTACTGACCATCCCCCATTACTGACCATCCTCCACTACTGACCATCACCCCATTACTGACCATCCCCCATTACTGACCATCCTCCACTACTGACCATCACCCCATTACTGACCATCCCCCATTACTGACCATCCTCCACTACTGACCATCACCCCATTACTGACCATCCCCCCATTATTGACCATCCCCCCATTACTGACCATCCCACATTACTGACCATCCCCCCATTACTGACCATCCACCATTACTGACCATCCTCCACTACTGACCATCACCCCATTACTGACCATCCCCCCATTATTGACCATCCCCCCATTACTGACCATCCCACATTATTGACCATCCCCCCATTACTGACCATCCCACATTACTGACCATCCCCCATTACTGACCATCCCCATTACTTTTTTTTTTAAATAATATTTTATTGAAAATTTTTGGTCAACCAACACAGTACATTGTGCATCCTTTACACAACATTGTAACAATACAGATAATAATGACCTTTTTTAAATTTAAACAAAAACAACAACAAATAAATAAATATTAAATAACAAAAAATAAAAACTAGCCCTAATTGGCAACTGCCTTGTCTCAGGCCACACACATCCCCCCCAATCCCTCCCCCCCCCCCCCCCCCCCCCAATTCCTGGGCCGCTGCTGCTGCCTTCTTTGTTCTCCCCTATCTATCTTTCCGCAAGGTATTCGACGAACGGTTGCCACCGCCTAGTAAACCCTTGAGCCGACCCCCTTAGGACGAACTTAATCCGCTCTAACTTTATGAACCCCGCCATATCATTTATCCAGGTCTCCACCCCCGGGGGCTTGGCTTCTTTCCACATTAGCAATATTCTGCGCCGGGCTACTAGGGACGCAAAGGCCAAAACATCGGCCTCTTTCGCCTCCTGCACTCCCGGCTCTTGTGCAACCCCAAATATAGCCAACCCCCAGCTTGGTTCGACCCGGACTCCTACTACTTTCGAAAGCACCTTTGTCACCCCCATCCAAAACCCCTGTAGTGCCGGGCATGACCAAAACATATGGGTATGATTCGCTGGGCTTCCCGAGCACCTCGCACACCTATCCTCCACCCCAAAAAATTTACTGAGCCGTGTTCCAGTCATATGTGCCCTGTGTAATACCTTAAACTGAATCAGGCTTAGCCTGGCGCACGAGGACGACGAGTTTACCCTGTTTAGGGCATCTGCCCACATCCCCTCCTCAATCTCCTCCCCTAGCTCTTCTTCCCATTTCCCTTTTAGTTCGTCCATCATAGTCTCCCCTTCGTCTCTCATTTCCCTATATATATCCGACACCTTACCGTCCCCCACCCATTTCTTTGAGATGACTCTGTCCTGCACCTCTTGTGTCGGGAGCTGCGGGAATTCCCTCACCTGCTGCCTCGCAAAAGCCCTCAATTGCATGTACCTGAATGCATTCCCTTGGGGCAACCCATATTTCTCGGTCAGCGCTCCCAGACTCGCAAACTTCCCTTCCACAAATAGATCTTTCAATTGCGTTATACCTGCTCTTTGCCACATTCCATATCCCCCATCCATTCCCCCCGGGGCAAACCTATGGTTGTTTCTTATCGGGGACCCCCCCAGTGCTCCGGTCTTTCCCCTATGTCGTCTCCACTGTCCCCAAATCTTCAGTGTAGCTACCACCACCGGACTCGTGGTATAGTTCCTTGGTGAGAACGGCAATGGGGCTGTCACCATAGCCTGCAGGCTGGTCCCCCTACAGGACGCCCTCTCTAATCTCTTCCACGCCGCTCCTTCCTCCTCTCCCATCCACTTACTCACCATTGAAATATTAGCGGCCCAATAATACTCACTTAGGCTCGGTAGTGCCAGCCCCCCCCATCCCTACTACGCTGTAAAAATCCCTTCCTCACTCTCGGAGTCTTCCCGGCCCAAACAAAACCCATGATACTCTTTTCTATCCTTTTGAAAAAAGCCTTCGTGATCACCACCGGGAGACACTGAAACACAAAAAGGAATCTCGGGAGGACCACCATCTTAACTGCCTGCACCCTCCCTGCCATTGACAATGCTACCATGTCCCATCTCTTGAAATCTTCCTCCATCTGTTCCACCAACCGCGTCAAATTTAGCCTGTGCAATGTGCCCCAATTCTTAGCTATCTGGATCCCCAGGTAACGAAAGTCTCTTGTTACCTTCCTCAACGGTAGGTCTTCTATTTCTCTACTCTGCTCCCCTGGATGTACCACAAACAGCTCACTCTTTCCCATGTTCAATTTATACCCTGAAAAATCCCCAAACTCCCCAAGTATCCGCATTATTTCTGGCATCCCCTCCGCTGGATCCGCCACATATAGTAGCAGATCATCCGCATATAAAGATACCCGGTGTTCTTCTCCTCCCCTGAGTATTCCCCTCCATCCCTTGGAACCTCTCAGCGCTATCGCCAGGGGCTCAATCGCCAGTGCAAACAGTAATGGAGACAGAGGACATCCCTGCCTTGTCCCTCTATGGAGCCGAAAATATGCCGATCCCCGTCCATTCGTGACCACACTCGCCACCGGGGCCCTATACAACAGCTGCACCCATCTAACATACCCCTCTCCGAACCCAAATCTCCTCAACACCTCCCACAGATAATCCCACTCCACTCTATCAAATGCTTTCTCGGCATCCATCGCCACTACTATCTCCGTTTCACCCTCTGGTGGGGCCATCATCATTACCCCTAACAACCTCCGTATGTTCGTGTTCAGCTGTCTCCCCTTCACAAACCCAGTTTGGTCCTCATGAACCACCCCCGGGACACATTCCTCTATTCTCATTGCCATTACCTTGGCCAAGACCTTGGCATCTACATTGAGGAGGGAGATTGGTCTGTAGGACCCGCATTGTAGCGGATCCTTTTCCTTCTTTAAAAGAAGCGATATCGTTGCTTCTGACATAGTCGGGGGCAGTTGTCCCCTTTCCTTTGCCTCGTTGAAGGTCCTCGTCAGTAGCGGGGCGAGCAAGTCCAAATATTTTCTGTAAAATTCAACTGGGAATCCGTCCGGTCCCGGGGCCTTTCCCGTCTGCATGTTCCTAATTCCTTTCACCACTTCTTCTACCGTGATCTGTGCTCCCAATCCCATCCTTTCCTGCTCTTCCACCTTGGGAATTTCCAACCGATCCAAAAACTCCATCATTCTCTCCCTCCCATCCGGGGGTTGAGCTTCATACAATTTTTTATAAAATGTCTTAAACACTTCATTCACTCTCTCCGCTCCCCGCTCCGTCTCTCCATCTTCGTCTCTCACCCCCCCTATTTCCCTCGCTGCTCCCCTTTTCCTCAATTGGTGTGCCAGCAATCTGCTCGCCTTCTCTCCATATTCATACTGTACACCCTGCGCCTTCCTCCATTGTGCCTCTGCAGTGCCTGTGGTCAGCAAGTCAAATTCCACATGCAGCCTTTGCCTTTCCCTATACAGTCCCTCCTCCGGTGCTTCCGCATACTGTCTGTCCACCCTCAAAAGTTCTTGCAACAACCGCTCCCGTTCCTTACTCTCCTGCTTCCCTTTATGTGTCCTTATTGATATCAGCTCCCCCCTAACCACCGCCTTCAACGCCTCCCAGACCACTCCCACCTGAACCTCCCCATTGTCATTGAGTTCCAAGTACTTTTCAATGCATCCCCTCACCCTTAAGCACACCCCCTCATCCGCCATTAGTCCCATATCCATTCTCCAGGGTGGACGCCCTCTTGTTTCCTCCCCTATCTCCAAGTCTACCCAGTGTGGGGCATGATCCGAAATGGCTATAGCCGTATATTCCGTTCCCCTCACCCTCGGGATCAATGCCCTACCCAACACAAAAAAGTCTATGCGTGAATAGACTTTATGGACATAGGAGAAAAACGAGAACTCCTTACTCCTAGGTCTACTGAATCTCCACGGGTCCACCCCTCCCATCTGCTCCATAAAATCCTTAAGCACCTTGGCTGCTGCCGGCCTCCTACCAGTCCTGGACTTCGACCTATCCAGCCTTGGTTCCAACACCGTGTTAAAGTCTCCCCCCATTATCAGCTTTCCGGTCTCTAGGTCTGGGATGCGTCCTAGCATTCGCCTCATAAAATTGGCATCGTCCCAATTCGGGGCATACACGTTTACCAACACCACCATCTCTCCCTGTAATTTGCCACTCACCATCACGTATCTGCCCCCGTTATCCGCCACTATAGTCTTTGCCTCGAACATTACCCGCTTCCCCACTAATATAGCCACCCCCCTGTTTTTCGCATCCAGCCCCGAATGGAACACCTGCCCTACCCATCCTTTGCGCAACCCAACCTGATCTATCAGTTTCAGGTGCGTTTCCTGTAACATGACCACATCTGCTTTAAGTTTCTTAAGGTGTGCGAGTACTCGTGCCCTCTTTATCGGCCCGTTAAGCCCCCTCACGTTCCACGTGATCAGCCGAGTTGGGGGGCTTCCCACCCCCCCCCCCCCTTGCCGGTTAGCCATCATCTTTTTCCAGCTTCTCGCCCAGTTCCCACGCGGCTGTATTTCTCCCAGACGGTGCCCCCCCGCCCATCCTTTCCCGCACCCACTCCCCCCTTTCCCCAGCAGCAGCAACCCAGTAATTCCCCCCTCCCCCCCCCCCCGCTAGACCCCCCGCTAGCGTATTTACTCCCCCCATGTTGCTCCCAGAAGTCAGCAAACTCTGGCTGACCTCGGCTTCCCCCCGTGATCACGGCTCGCCCCGTGCGGCGCCCCCTCCTACCTGCTTCTCTATTCCCGCCATAATTATCATAGCGCGGGAACCAAGCCCGCGCCTCTCCCTCGGCCCCGCCTCCCATGGCCAACGCCCCATCTCCTCTCCCTCCCCACCTCCCCCATCACCACCTGTGGGAGAAAGAAAAGTTACCATACCGCAGGATTAATCATACAATCCCTCTTCGCCCCCCCCCCCCCACTCGTCCCACCACTTTGTCCAAACGTTCATTTTCGTAGTCCAATCATTCCAATTTTTCTTCTACAATAAAAGTCCACGCTTCATCCGCCGTCTCAAAGTAGTGGTGCCTCCCTTGATATGTGACCCACAGTCTTGCCGGTTGCAGCATTCCAAACTTTATCTTTTTCTTGTGAAGTACCGCTTTGGCCCGATTAAAGCTCGCCCTCCTTCTCGCCACCTCCGCACTCCAATCTTGATAGACGCGGATCACCGCGTTCTCCCATTTACTACACCGAGTTTTCTTCGCCCATCTAAGGACCATTTCTCTATCCTTAAAACGGAGAAATCTCACCACTATGGCTCTGGGAGCTTCTCCTGCTCTCGGTCCTCGCACCATAACTCGGTATGCTCCCTCCACCTCCAACGGACCCGTCGGGGCTTCCACTCCCATTAACGAGTGCAGCATCGTGCTCACATATGCCCCGACGTCCGCCCCCTCCCCACCTTCAGGAAGGCCAAGAATCCTCAAGTTGTTCCTCCTTGCGTTATTTTCCAGTGCCTCCAACCTCTCCACAGATCGTTTCTGGTGTGCCTCCTGTATCTCCGACTTCACCACCAGGCCCTGTATGTCGTTTTCATTCTCTGCTGCTTTCGCCTTCACGACCCGAAGCTCCTGCTCCTGGGTCTTTTGTTCCTCTTTCAGCCCTTCAATCGCCTGTAATATCGGGGCCAACAACTCTTTCTTCATTTCCTTTTTTATCTCCTCCACGCAGCGTTTCAAAAACTCTTGTTGTTCAGGGCCCCATATGAAACTGCCACCTTCCGACGCCATCTTGGTTTCTGCTTGCCTTCCTTGCCGTTGTTCCAAAGGATCCGCTGCAATCCGGCCACTTTCCTCTCCTTTTTCCATCCGTGTCCAGGGGGAACACCCTTCTGGTTTACCGCACGGTGTTTTCAGCCGTTAAAATTGCCGTTGGGGCTCCTATCAAGAGCCCAAAAGTCCGTTTCACAGGGAGCTGCCGAAACGTGCGACTCAGCTGGTCATCGCCGCACCCGGAAGTCTCACCACCCCCATTACTGACCATTACCTGGCCATCACCCCATTACTGACCATCACCCATTACTGACCATCCCCCATTACTGACCATCCCCCCACTACTGATCATCCCCCATAACTGACCATCCCCATTACTGACCACCCCCCCATTACTGACCATCCCCCATTACTGACCATCCCACCCATTACTGACCATTCACATTACTAACCATCCCCCATTACTGACCATCCCCCATTACTGACCATCCCACCCATTACTGACCATCCCCCCCACTACTGATCATCCCCCATTACTGACCAACCCCCATTACTGACCATCCCCCATTACTGACCATCCCACCCATTACTGACCATCCCACCCATTACTGTTCATCCCCCATTACTGACCATCCCCCATTACTGACCATTCCCATTACTAACCATCCCCCATTACTGACCATCCCCCCCATTACTGACCATTCCCCCATTACTGACCATCCCCCCATTACTGACCATCATCCCCATTACTGACCCCCCCATTATTGACCATCCGCCCCATTATTGACCACCCCCCCATTACTGACCATCCCCCCCATTACTGACCATTCCCCCATTACTGGCCATCCCCATTACTGACCATCCCCCATTACTGACCATCCCCATTACTGACTATCCCCCCCACTACTGACCATCCACCATTACGGACCATCCCCCACTACTGACCATCCCCTAATACTGACCATCCCCCATTACTGACCATCCCCCCCCACTACTGACCATCCCCCATTACTGACCATCCCCCATTACTGACCATCCACCCTACTGACCATCCCCCATTACTGACCATCCCCCCACTACTGACCATCACCCCATTACTGACCATCCCCCATTACTGACCATCCCCCCATTACTGACCATCACCCCACTACTGACCATCACCCCATTACTGACCAGCCCCCATTACTGACCATCCCCCATTACTGACTATCCCCCACTACTGACCATCCCCCATTACTGACCATCCCCATTACTGACCATCACCCCATCACTGACCATCCCCCCATTACTGACCATCACCCATTACTGACCATCCCCCATTACTGACCATCCCCCCCACTACTGATCATCCCCCATAACTGACCATCCCCATTACTGACCACCCCCCATTACTAACCATCCCCCATTACTGACTATCCCCCATTACTGACCATCCCCCATTACTGACCATCCCCCATTACTGACCATCCTACCCATTACTGACCATCCCCCATTACTGACCATCCCACCCATTACTGACCATCCCCCCACTACTGATCATCCCACATTACTGACCATCCCCCATTACTGACTATTCCCATTACTAACCATCCCCCATTACTGACCATCCACCCATTACTGACCATCCCCCATTACTGACCATCCCCCCCAATTACTGACCATCCCCCCATTACTGACCATCCCCCCATTACTGACCATCCCCCATTACTGACCATCCCCCATTACTGACCATCCCCCCCATTACTGACCATCCCCCATTACTGACCATCCCCCATTACTGACCATCCCCCCATTACTGACCATCCCCCATTACTGACCATCCCCCATTACTGACCATCCCCCATTACTGACCCCCCATTACTGACAATTACCCCCATTACTGACCATCCCCATTACTGACCATCCCCCATTACTGAACATCCCCCCATTACTGACCATCATCCCCATTACTGACCCCCCCATTATTGACCATCCGCCCCATTATTGATCATCCTCCCATTACTGACCATCCCCCCATTACTGACCATTCCCCCATTACTGACAATCCCCATTACTGACCATCCCCCATTACTGACCATCCCCATTACTGACTATCCCCCCCACTACTGACCATCCACCACTACTGACCACCCCCCCCACTACTGACCATCACCCCATTACTGACCATCCCCCATTACTGACCATCCCCCATTACTGACCATTTCCCCCATTACTGGAGCATCCCCATTACTGACCATCCCCATTACTGACCATTACCTGGCCATCACCCCATTACTGACCATCACCCATTACTGACCATCCCCCATTACTGACCATCCCCCCCCACTACTGACCATCCCCATTACTGACCATTACCTGGCCATCACCCCATTACTGAGCATCACCCATTACTGACCATCCCCATTACTGACCATCCCCATTACTGACCATCCCCATTACTGACCATTACCTGGCCATCACCCCATTACTGACCATCACCCCATTACTGACCATCCCCCCATTACTGACCATCCCCAATTACTGACCATCCCCCCATTACTGACCACCCACATTACTGGCCATCACCTGACCATTCCCCCATTACTGACCATCACCTGACCAACCCCCCATTACTGACCATCACCTGACCATCCCCCATTACTGACCATCCCCCATTACTGACCATCCCCCATTACTGACCGTCCCCCATTACTGACCATCCCCATTACTGATCATCACCCCATTACTGACCATCCCCCATTACTGACCATCACCTGACCATCCCCCCATTACTGACCATCCCCCATTACTGACCATCACGTGACCATCCCCCCATTACTGACCACCACCCCCATTACTGACCTTCCCCCCATTACTGACCATCCCCCCATTATTGACCATCCCCCCATTACTGACCATCCCCATTACTGACCATCCCCCATTACTGACCATCCCCATTACTGACTATCCCCCCCACTACTGACCATCCACTATTACTGACCATCCCCCCACTACTGACCATTCCTATTACTGACCTTCCCCCACTACTGACCATCCCCCATTACTGGACCATCCCCATTACTGACCATCCCCATTACTGACCATCCCCCATTACTGGCCATTTCCCCCATTACTGGACCATCCCCATTACTGACCATCCCCATTACTGACCATTACCTGGCCATCACCCCATTACGGACCATCACCCATTACTGACCATCCCCCATTACTGACCATCCCCCCCCCACTACTGACCATCCCCCATTACTGACCATCCCCATTACTGACCATTACCTGGCCATCACCCCATTACTGACAATCACCCATTACTGACCATCCCCATTACTGACCATCCCCATTACTGACCATTCCCATTACTGACCATCCCCCCATTACTGACCATCCACATTACTGGCCATTACCTGACCATTCCCCCATTACTGACCATCACCTGACCATCCCCCCATTACTGACCATCACCTGACCATCCCCCATTACTGACCATCCCCCATTACTGACCATCCCCCATTACTGACCGTCCCCCATTACTGTCCATCCCCATTACTGATCATCACCCCATTACTGACCATCCCCCATTACTGACCATCACCTGACCATCCCCCCATTACTGACCATCCCCCATTACTGACCATCACGTGACCATCCCCCCATTACTGACCACCACCCCCATTACTGACCATCCCCCCATTACTGACCATCCCCCCATTATTGACCATCCCCCCATTACTGACCATCCCCATTACTGACCTCCCCCATTACTGACCATCCCCATTACTGACTATCCCCCCCACTACTGACCATCCACCATTACTGACCATCCCCCCACTACTGACCATTCCCATTACTGACCATCCCCCACTACTGACCATCCCCCATTACTGACCATCCTCCACTACTGACCATCACCCCATTACTGACCATCCCACATTACTGACCATCCCCCATTACTGACCATCCCCATTACTGACCATCCCCATTACTGACCATTACCTGGCCATCACCCCATTACTGACCATCACCCATTACTGACCATCCCCCATTACTGACCATCCCCCCCACTACTGATCATCCCCCATAACTGACCATCCCCATTACTGATCACCCCCCCATTACTGACCATCCCCCATTACTGACCATCCCACCCATTACTGACCATCCCACCCATTACTGACCATCCCCCCCACTACTGTTCATCCCCCATTACTGACCATCCCCCATTACTGACCATTCCCATTACTAACCATCCCCCATTACTGACCATCCCCCCCATTACTGACCATCCCCCATTACTGACCATCCCACATTACTGACCATCACCCCATTACTGACCATCCCACATTACTGACCATCCCCCATTACTGACCATCCCCATTACTGACCATCCCCATTACTGACCATTACCTGGCCATCACCCCATTACTAACCATCCCCCATTACTGACCATCCCCCATTACTGACCATCCCACCCATTACTGACCATCCCCCCCACTACTGATCATCCCCCATTACTGACCATCCACCATTACTGACCATCCCCCATTACTGACCATCCCACCCATTACTGACCATCCCACCCATTACTGACCATCCCCCCCACTACTGTTCATCCCCCATTACTGACCATCCCCCATTACTGACCATTCCCATTACTAACCATCCCCCATTACTGACCATCCCCCCCATTACTGACCATTCCCCCATTACTGACCATCCCCCCATTACTGACCATCATCCCCATTACTGACCCCCCCATTATTGACCATCCGCCCCATTATTGACCATCCCCCCATTACTGACCATCCCCCCCATTACTGACCATTCCCCCATTACTGGCCATCCCCATTACTGACCATCCCCCATTACTGACGATCCCCATTACTGACTATCCCCCCCACTACTGACCATCCACCATTACTGACCATCCCCCACTACTGACCATCCCCTAATACTGACCATCCCCCATTACTGACCATCCCCCCCACTACTGACCATCCCCCATTACTGACCATCCACCCTACTGACCATCCCCCATTACTGACCATCCCCCACTACTGACCATCACCCCATTACTGACCATCCCCCATTACTGACCATCCCCCCATTACTGACCATCCCCATTACTGACCATCCCCCCACTACTGACCATCACCCCATTACTGACCATCCCCCCATTACTGACCATCCCCCATTACTGACCATCCCCATTACTGACCATCCCCCCACTACTGACCATCACCCCATTACTGACCATCCCCCCATTACTGACCATCCCCCATTACTGACTATCCCCCACTACTGACCATCCCCCATTACTGACCATCCCCATTACTGACCATCACCCCATTACTGACCATCCCCCATTACTGACCATCCCCATTACTGACCCCCCCCCATTACTAACCATCCCCCATTACTGACCATCCCCCATTACTGACCATCCCCCATTACTGACCATCCTACCCATTACTGACCATCCCCCATTACTGACCATCCCCCATTACTGACCATCCCACCCATTACTGACCATCCCCCCACTACTGATCATCCCCCATTACTGACCATCCCCCATTCCTGACCATTCCCATTACTAACCATCCCCCATTACTGACCATCCACCCATTACTGACCATCCCCCCATTACTGACCACCCCCCCCATTACTGACCATCCCCCCATTACTGACCATCCCCCCATTACTGACCATCCCCCATTACTGACCATCCCCATTACTGACCATCCCCCCCATTACTGACCATCCCCCATTACTGACCATCCCCCATTACTGACCATCCACCCATTACTGACCATCCCTCCCATTACTGACCATCCCCCATTACTGACCATCCACCCATTACTGACCATCCCCCCATTGCTGACCATCCCCCCATTACTGACCATCCCCCCATTACTGACCATCCCCCATTACTGACCATCCCCCATTACTGACCATCCACCCATTACTGACCATCCCCCCATTACTGACCATCCCACCCATTACTGACCATCCCCCCACTACTGATCATCCCCCATTACTGACCATCCCCCATTCCTGACCATTCCCATTACTAACCATCCCCCATTACTGACCATCCCCCCATTACTGACCATCCCCCCATTACTGACCACCCCCCCCATTACTGACCATCCCCCCATTACTGACCATCCCCCCATTACTGACCATCCCCCATTACTGACCATCCCCATTACTGACCATCCCCCCCATTACTGACCATCCCCCATTACTGACCATCCCCCATTACTGACCATCCACCCATTACTGACCATCCCCCCCATTACTGACCATCCCCCATTACTGACCATCCACCCATTACTGACCATCCCCCCATTGCTGACCATCCCCCCATTACTGACCATCCCCCCATTACTGACCATCCCCCATTACTGACCATCCCCCATTACTGACCATCCCCCCATTACTGACCATCCCCCCATTACTGACCATCCCCCCACTACTGATCATCCCCCATTACTGACCATCCCCCATTACTGACCATTCCCATTACTAACCATCCCCCATTACTGACCATCCACCCATTACTGACCATCCCCCCATTACTGACCATCCCCATTACTGACCATCCCCCATTACTGACCATCCCCCATTACTGACAATCCCCCCATTACTGACCATTCCTCCCATTACTGACCATCTCCATTACTGACCATCCACCCATTACTGACCATCCACCCATTACTGACCATCCCCCATTACTGACCATCCCCCATTACTTACCATCCCCCATTACTGACCATACCCCCATTACTGACCATCCCCCCCATTACTGACCATCCCCCCATTACTGACCATTCCTCCCATTACTGACCATCCCCATTACTGACCATCCACCCATTACTGACCATCCACCCATTACTGACCATCCCCCATTACTGACCATCCCCCATTACTGACCATCCCCCCATTACTGTCCATTCCTCCCATTACTGACCATCCCCCATTACTGACCATCCCCCCCATTACTGGCCATCATCCCCATTACTGACCACCCCCATTACTGACCATCATCCCCATTACTGACCATCCCCCCCATTACTGACCATCATCCCCATTACTGACCATCCCCCATTACTGACCATCATCCCCATTACTGACCATCATCCCCATTACTGACCATCATCCCCATTACTGACCCCCCCCCCCCCCCCACACATTACCGACCCTCCCTCTGTCACTGACCATCACATTTTATTCTGGGTCATTATCCTGAAATATAAATCACCATAAAACAGCCATTCCGATTCCAAACCAACTTTATAAATCAACGCACCCGCCATCCATAAAACAAGTGACTGAATCCCCCTTGTACATTCCATCAATGCTGGGTCCAGTCGCCCTTCCCAGTCTCACCCACGTGACTGGGGCCTGCACAGCAGCAAGTTACAGGACACTGTGACTCCCTCTGAGCAGAATGTGTCCTGCTTCAGACTGCAGGATCTGGGCATGAGGGGCAGTGGCCGGGACTGGCAGCTTGACAGGCAGCAGCGGGTCACTGGTGGAATGGCAATAACGGGGGAACAAATGCTGCCTTCCTGAGAGAGAGGGAGAGGGAGAGGGAGCGAGGGAGAGAGAGAGAGAGAGAGGGAGAGGGAGAGGGGGCGGTAGGAACGTGCCCCTTGCAGCCACTGTCACGCCCCTGGGGCAGTTTTGTGATCAGTTGGAGTGTTGGAGTTTTGTGACACCCTGGAAACCCCTAGAGGGAGGGAGAGAGGGTGGGAGGGAGGGAGGGAGGGCCGGAGGGAGGGAGGGAGTGAGGGAGGAAAGGAGGGTAATGATATCATTTATTGTGGAAATCAATGCAGCAAAACTAAACTTTCGGTGATTGAAGCAGACAAGGTTGAGAAAGGCCAGTTACTGATTGTTAACCCAATAAATTAAGAAGAGAGATCAGTTAAAATGGTTAAAGGGCAGCTGGCTTCTTTCAGTGAACTGATGATGACTCTGTCTAATAGGATTGGGTGAGGATGAAATGTGTTCACCCCCGAGGCTGAACTGTGATTTGATCAGAAATTTGATGCATGATGTGACCGTTCTGCTTAAAGGAGGCAACAGCCCAGGTTCCTTCTTCAATCCAGCTCTTTGAGAATGAGGAATACTCGGTGCTGGCAGACACTGCGAGTCCGGGAGACTATCTCCATCTACCTGACCACTCTGCTGATTATCCTGGGCATTCTGGTGGCATCGTTTAACTCGACCACCCCCAGGCACAACCCCTTTCCCTATCGAGTCCCCTTGGACCCCCAGGGAGTGGCAGAACTAGCCTGGAATGTCAGCTATTCCCAGCAAGCTGTGTATTTCCGCCTTTTGATCAGGCAGTTGAAGTTTGGAATTCTGTTCGGAATGTCAGACAGAGGAGGCATTAGGAATGCTGACCTGGCCATTCTGTGGAGTGATGGGCAGAATTCTTACTTTGGGGTAAGTCAAACTGTTTGTTCTCGAACTCAGGCCTTCCCCAAATAACCAAAGTGTGGGAGACTTGTGGAGTCACTCCAGACACCCAGATTTAGCTGTGAGGAGAGGTTAGATAAACTCGGTTTGTTCTCACTGGAACGACAGAGGTTGAGAGGTGACCTGATAGAGGTCTACAAGATTGTGAGCGGCATAGACAGAGTGGATTGTCAGATGCTCTTTCCTAGGGTAGGAGAGTCAAGCACTAGGGGGACATAGGTTTAAAGTGTGTGGGGAAAAGTTTAGAACAGATGTGCAAGGCAAGTTTTTTACACAGGGTGGTAAACATATGGAGCGTGCTACCTGGGGAGATGGTGGGAGAAGGTACGATAGCAGCATTTAAGGGGCATATTGACAAATATATGAATAGGGTGGGAATGGAAGGATACGGACTTAGTAAGTGCAAATGGTTTTAGCTTAGCCAGGTACCATGGTCAGAGCAGACTTGGAGGGCCGAAGGGCCTGTTCTTTGATGTGGAGATGCCGGCGTTGTACTGGGGTGAGCACAGTACGAAGTCTTACAACACCAGGTTAAAGTCCAACAGGTTTGTTTCGATGTCACTAGCTTTCGGAGCGCTGCTCCTTCCTCAGGTGTATGAAGAGGTCTGTTCCAGAAACACATATATAGACAAATTCAAAGATGCCAAACAATGCTTGGAATGCGAGCATCAGCAGGTGATTAAATCTTTACAGATCCAGAGATGGGGTAGCCCCAGGTTAAAGAGGTGTGAATTGTACCAAGCCAGGACAGTTGGTAGGATTTCGCAGGCCAGATGTGGGGGATGAATGTAATGCGACATGAATCCCAGGTCCCGGTTGAGGCCGCACTCATGTGTGCGGAACTTGGCTATAAGTTTCTGCTCGGCGATTCTGCGTTGTCGCGCGTCCTGAAGGCCGCCTTGGAGAATGCTTACCCGGAGATCAGAGGCTGAATGCCCTTGACTGCTGAAGTGTTCCCCGACTGGAAGGGAACATTCCTGCCTGGTGATTGTTGCGCGATGGCCGTTCATTCGTTGTCGCAGCGTCTGCATGGTCTCGCCAATGTACCACGCTTCGGGACATCCTTTCCTGCAGCGTATGAGGTAGACAACATTGGCCGAGTCGCACGAGTATGTACCGCGTACCTGGTGGGTTGTGTTCTCACGTGTAATAGTGGTATCCATGTCGATGATCTGGCACGTCTTGCAGAGATTGCCATGGCAGGGTTGTGTGGTGTCGTGGTCACTGTTCTGAAGACTGGGTAGTTTGCTGCAAACAATGGTTCGTTTGAGGTTGCGCGGTTGTTTGAAGGCAAGTAGTGGGGGTGTGGGGATGACCTTGGCAAGATGTTCATCGTCATCAATGACGTGTTGAAGGCTGTGAAGAAGATGACGTAGTTTATCCGCTCCGGGGAAGTACTGGACGACGAAGGGTATTCTGTCGGTTGTGTCCCATGTTTGTCTTCTGAGGAGGTCGGTCCGGTTTTTCGCTGTGGCGCGTTGGAACTGTCGATCGATGAATCGAACACTATATCCCGTTCGTACGAGGGCATCTTTCAACGTCTGTAGATGTCTGTTACGCTCCTCCTCGTCTGAGCAGATCCTGTGTATACGGAGCGCTTGTCCATAGGGGATGGCTTCTTTAATGTGTTTAGGGTGGAAGCTGGAGAAGTGGAGCATCATGTGGTTATCCGTGGGTTTGCAGTAAAGCGAAGTGCTGAGGTGACCGTCCTTGATGGAGACGGGTGTGTCCAAGAATGCAACTGATTTTGGAGAGTTGCATTCTTGGACACACTCGTCTCCATCAAGGACGGTCACCTCAGCACTTCGCTTTACCGCAAACCCACGGATAACCTCACGACGCTCCACTTCTCCAGCTTCCACCCTAAACACATTAAAGAAGCCATCCCCTATGGACAAGCGCTCCGTATACACAGGATCTGCTCAGACGAGGAGGAGCCTTACAGACATCTACAGACGTTGAAAGATGCCCTCGTACGAACGGGATATGGCACTCGACTCATCGAGCGACAGTTCCAACGCGCCACAGCGAAAAACCGCACCGACCTCCTCAGAAGACAAACATGGGACACAACCGACAGAATACCCTTCGTCGTCCAGTACTTCCCCGGAGCGGATAAACTACGTCATCTTCTTCACAGCCTTCAACACGTCATTGATGACGATGAACATCTTGCCAAGGTCATCCCCACACCCCCACTACTTGCCTTCAAACAACCACGCAACCTCAAACGAACCATTGTTTGCAGCAAACTACCCAGTCTTCAGAACAGTGACCACGACACCACACAGCCCTGCCATGGCAATCTCTGCAAGACGTGCCAGATCATCGACATGGATACCACTATTACACGTGAGAACACAACCCACCAGGTACGCGGTACATACTCGTGCGACTCGGCCAATGTTGTCTACCTCATACGCTGCAGGAAAGGATGTCCCGAAGCATGGTACATTGGCGAGACCATGCAGACGCTGCGACAACGAATGAACGGACATCGCGCAACAATCACCAGACAGGAATGTTCCCTTCCAGTCGGGGAACACTTCAGCAGTCAAGGGCATTCAGCCTCTGATCTCCGGGTAAGCGTTCTCCAAGGCGGCCTTCAGGACCCGCGACAACGCAGAATCGCCGAGCAGAAACTTATAGCCAAGTTCCACACACATGAGTGCGGCCTCAACCGGGACCTGGAATTCATGTCACATTACATTCATCCCCAACCATCTGGCCTGCAAAATCCTACCAACTGTCCTGGCTTGACACAATTCACACCTCTTTAACCTGGGGTTACCCCATCTCTGGATCTGTAAAGATTTAATCACCTGCTAATGCTCGCATTCCTAGCATTGTTTGGCATCTTTGAATCTGTCTATATATGTGTTTCTGGATCATACCTCTTCATTCACATGAAGAAGGAGCAGCGCTCCGAAAGCTAGTGACATCAAAACAAACCTGTTGGACTTTAACCTGGTGTTGTGAGACTTCGTACTGAGTTGTTCTTTGTTCTTTCACAAGTTCCAGGTTTCCGGCTTTAACAGAAGCTGCAGATTGAGGACGACCTGCTGCGGGTGGTTCTGGGTGTCCAGTTGTACAATCTGCAGACTCTGCCACTTGGAGAGTAGGGAGATGAATTGTTTGGAGTTTGTGCCCTCTCGCTAATGCCTCAACGTGACCCCTGAAAAGCCCCTGGGCGGGTTTCTCTGTCCGTCAGCCCCACCCCACCGGCAACGGGATTCTCGGTCCCACCAGCCGGCCAATGGGGTTTCGCTTTGTGGCCGTCCAGACCGTGGTGAAAACCGTGGGCGTGATTGTGCCGCCGGCAAGGCAGAGGATTCCGGCGACAGAGAATCCCGCTGCCGGTGGGAGCGACGCTGCCGGACGGAGAATCCCGCTGCCGGTGGGGGCGACGCTGCCGGACGGAGAATCCCGCTGCCGGTGGGAGCGACGCTGCCGGGCGGAGAATCCCGCTGCCGGTGGGAGCGACGCTGCCGGGCGGAGAATCCCGCTGCCGGTGGGAGCGACGCTGCCGGATGGAGAATCCCGCTGCCGGTGGGAGCGACGCTGCCGGACGGAGAATCCCGCTGCCGGTGGGAGCGACGCTGCCGGGCGGAGAATCCCGCTGCCGGTGGGAGCGACGTTGCCGGGCGGAGAATCCCGCTGCCGGTGGGGCGACGCTGCCGGGCGGAGAATCCCGCTGCCGGTGGGAGCGACGCTGCCGGACGGAGAATCCCGCTGCCGGTGGGGGCGACGCTGCCGGACGGAGAATCCCGCTGCCGGTGGGAGCGACGCTGCCGGACGGAGAATCCCGCTGCCGGTGGGAGCGACGCTGCCGGGCGGAGAATCCCGCTGCCGGTGGGAGCGACGCTGCCGGGCGGAGAATCCCGCTGCCGGTAGGGGCGACGCTGCCGGACGGAGAATCCCGCTGCCGGTGGGGCGACGCTGCCGGACGGAGAATCCCGCTGCCGGTGGGGGCGACGCTGCCGGGCGGAGAATCCCGCTGCCGGTGGAGGTGACGCTGCCGGGCGGAGAATCCCGCTGCCGGTGGGAGCGACGCTGCCGGACGGAGAATCCCGCTGCCGGTGGGGCGACGCTGCCGGACGGAGAATCCCGCTGCCGGTGGGGGCGACGCTGCCGGGCGGAGAATCCCGCTGCCGGTGGAGGTGACGCTGCCGGGCGGAGAATCCCGCTGCCGGTGGGAGCGACGCTGCCGGGCGGAGAATCCCGCTGCCGGTGGGAGCGACGCTGCCGGACGGAGAATCCCGCTGCCGGTGGGAGCGACGCTGCCGGACGGAGAATCCCGCTGCCGGTGGGAGCGACGCTGCCGGACGGAGAATCCCGCTGCCGGTGGGGCGACGCTGCTGGACGGAGAATCCCGCTGCCGGTGGGAGCGACGCTGCCGGACGGAGAATCCCGCTGCCGGTGGGAGCGACGCTGCCGGGCGGAGAATCCCGCTGCCGGTGGGAGCGACGCTGCCGGACGGAGAATCCCGCTGCCGGTGGGGGCGACGCTGCCGGACGGAGAATCCCGCTGCCGGTGGGGGCGACGCTGCCGGACGGAGAATCCCGCTGCCGGTGGGAGCGACGCTGCCGGGCGGAGAATCCCGCTGCCGGTGGGAGCGACGCTGCCGGGCGGAGAATCCCGCTGCCGGTGGGAGCGACGCTGCCGGATGGAGAATCCCGCTGCCGGTGGGAGCGACGCTGCCGGACGGAGAATCCCGCTGCCGGTGGGAGCGACGCTGCCGGGCGGAGAATCCCGCTGCCGGTGGGAGCGACGTTGCCGGGCGGAGAATCCCGCTGCCGGTGGGGCGACGCTGCCGGGCGGAGAATCCCGCTGCCGGTGGGAGCGACGCTGCCGGACGGAGAATCCCGCTGCCGGTGGGGGCGACGCTGCCGGACGGAGAATCCCGCTGCCGGTGGGAGCGACGCTGCCGGACGGAGAATCCCGCTGCCGGTGGGAGCGACGCTGCCGGATGGAGAATCCCGCTGCCGGTGGGAGCGACGCTGCCGGGCGGAGAATCCCGCTGCCGGTAGGAGCGACGCTGCCGGACGGAGAATCCCGCTGCCGGTGGGGCGACGCTGCCGGACGGAGAATCCCGCTGCCGGTGGGGCGACGCTGCCGGACGGAGAATCCCGCTGCCGGTGGGGGCGACGCTGCCGGGCGGAGAATCCCGCTGCCGGTGGGGGCGACGCTGCCGGGCGGAGAATCCCGCTGCCGGTGGAGGTGACGCTGCCGGGCGGAGAATCCCGCTGCCGGTGGGAGCGACGCTGCCGGACGGAGAATCCCGCTGCCGGTGGGGCGACGCTGCCGGACGGAGAATCCCGCTGCCGGTGGGGGCGACGCTGCCGGGCGGAGAATCCCGCTGCCGGTGGAGGTGATGCTGCCGGGCGGAGAATCCCGCTGCCGGTGGGAGCGACGCTGCCGGGCGGAGAATCCCGCTGCCGGTGGGAGCGACGCTGCCGGACGGAGAATCCCGCTGCCGGTGGGAGCGACGCTGCCGGACGGAGAATCCCGCTGCCGGTGGGAGCGACGCTGCCGGACGGAGAATCCCGCTGCCGGTGGGGCGACGCTGCTGGACGGAGAATCCCGCTGCCGGTGGGAGCGACGCTGCCGGACGGAGAATCCCGCTGCCGGTGGGAGCGACGCTGCCGGGCGGAGAATCCCGCTGCCGGTGGGAGCGACGCTGCCGGACGGAGAATCCCGCTGCCGGTGGGGGCGACGCTGCCGGACGGAGAATCCCGCTGCCGGTGGGAGCGACGCTGCCGGGCGGAGAATCCCGCTTCCGGTGGGAGCGACGCTGCCGGACGGAGAATCCCCCTGCCGGTGGGGGCGACGCTGCCGGACGGAGAATCCCGCTGCCGGTGGGAGCGACGCTGCCGGGCGGAGAATCCCGCTGCCGGTGGGGGCGACGCTGCCGGACGGAGAATCCCGCTGCCGGTATATATTCTGTGTCTTCCCAAATGAACCTTCTCCATTTTGGTTGGTGACAATCAGCGACTCCCGCAGATACAAACACATCCCCTGTCCGCAGGTGACTCACTGAACAATTTCACTGTCACTGCTGTCATGTGAGAGTACCTTTAAGAAATGGGAGTTTATTACTGCAGTGATGTCAAAGAATGGGTGGAACTGGGCTGTCTGTCAGCTTTTTACTTTCTTTTTGTTCTGCTAGGGCTATTCTTTTTGTTTTCCTTTCTTCTCACTCTTTTTCCTCTCTCTCTCTTTCATATTCAAGCTGCTTTAATTCTTTCTCATGTTCCATTTGTTTAAGTTGTAACTGAATTTTTGCCATTTCCAATGAGTCAAACTGTATCTCAGGCAACTTTAAATGCTTAGCCACCGCCATAATGACCTCATCTTTTTGCATTTTGTCAGGTAATGTTAACTGCAATGTTTTTGCCAAATCTAACAGTCTGCTTTTAGTCTCTGTCCGTAAGGTATTGCGTGTGACCGTTCCACCCCCAAAAACTTCAGAGCCTCTGAAAGAGCCATTGTCCACAACACACTCCCTACTTAAACAGAAATACCACACCTGAAAAGCACCCACAATATGCTCACCCCGCACTGTCTTTAAGTTCACTAAGCCAAACCAATAAATAGACTTTTATCCCGGACGAGCCCCCAATTTGTTATGGGCCAGGGTTTCGAGAACCCCAAAGAGTATCATGGAGTTCACCTGACCCACAACTTTTAATAGATTGTGGTGTGGGGAGCACATGGCCCACTCTACAGGTGTAGTACAGCAGAAATGGAAAAGTATTTTTTAAAGTAAAACAATGTTTATTCTATGAACCCAAGTTAACCTTTATAAAACATACAGTGAACATCTTAGCAACCATTAATTCAAATACAACCCACAAAGAATACAACACAAAGTAATTGTTTACGCTTTCCTTTTAACATCCATAAGACTTAAAACACCTTTTACCAGAAGCACATCAGGTTAAAGTCACTACTCTTATTAGTTTTAAATCACCCAGGATCGATTTACAGTCTTTAGATTACAGAGAGAGACTCTAATACGCCTTCTGGCTGTGACTGCAGCTATCCAGCTCTGAGAATGAAACTAAAACACACCCTGCAGCAAACAGCCTAAACCGAAAGTAAAAAGCTGACAGACAGCCCAGCTCCACCCACTCTCTGACATCACTGCAGTAGTAAACACCCATTTCTTAAAGTTACTCTCACTACAGATATTTATATGCACGCCCATTTATAAACACCCATTTCTTAAATGTACTCTCACATGACACTGCTCTGGGCCAGCAATTTGATAAATATTGAATCCCGTGGAGTTTGGGAATCTGGTGGAGTGGGAGCAGTTAGTTTCCCTCCATTACTATGCAGATTCCCACATTGTCAGTAAATGGAAAAACAGTGTTCGGAATTGAGGCTGTGTATTTATTTGATGCTAATTCTGTGCTGTTAGGATGCCTGGACTGACCGAGAGGCACGGATTCACTTGGACGAACAGCAGGATTACCAGCTGATTGACGCTCAACGATCTGCCCAAGGCCTTTACCTCACCTTCAAAAGACAATTCAACACTTGTGATAAAAGCGACTACGTTATTGAGGTGAGTTTGATTTTTGTCCTCTGCCAAATGACCTGAATGAAATTTTGTGATTGATTGGGGGGGGTGTTACGACCGGGTTAGTATATGGGTGAGGTGTGTCACGACCGGGTTAGTATATGGATGAGGTGTGTTACGACCGGGTTAGTATATGGGTGAGGTGTGTCACGACCGGGTTAGTATATGGATGAGGTGTGTCACGACCGGGTTAGTATATGGATGAGGGGTGTTACGACCGGGTTAGTAGATGGATGAGGTGTGTTACGACTGGGTTGTTAGATGGATGAGGTGTGTTACGACCGGGTTGGTAGATGGATGAGGTGTGTTACGACTGGGTTAGTATATGGATGAGGGGTGTTACGACTTGGTTAGTAGATGGATGAGCTGTGTTTCGACTGGGTTGGTAGATGGATGAGGTGTGTTACGACCAGGTTAGTAGATGGATGAGGGGTGTTACGACCAGGTTAGTAGATGAATGAGGGGTGTTACAACCGGGTTAGTAGATGGATGAGGGGTGTAACAACCGGGTTAGTATGTGGATGAGGGGTGTTACGACTGGGTCATTATATGGATGAAGGCTGTTACGACCGGGTCAGTATATGGATGAGGGGTGTTACGACCGGGTTAGTAGACAGATGAGGCATGTTACGATCGGGTTAGTAGACAGATGAGGGGTGTTACGACTGGGTTAGTAGATGGATGAGGGGTGTTACGACCGGGTTAGTAGATGGATGAGGGGTATTAGGACTGGGTTAGTATATGGATGAGGGGTGCTACGATCGGATTAGTAGACGGATGAAGGGTGTTACAGTTGGGTTATTAGATGGATGAGGGATGTTACGACCGGGTTAGTACATGGATGAGGGGTGTTACGACTGGGTTAGTAGATGGATGAGGGGTCTTACGACTGGGCTAGTAGATGGATGAGTGGTGTTACGATCAGGTTAGTATATGGATGAGGGGTCTTACGCCTGGGTTAGTATATGGATGAGGGATCTTACGCCTGGGTTAGTATGTGGATGAGGGGTGTTACGACCGGGTAGTATATGAATGAGGGGTGTTACGATCGGGTTAGTATATGGATGAGGGGCGTTACGACTGGGTTAGTAAACAGATGCGGGGTGTTACGACTGGGTTAGTATGTGGATGAGGGGTGTTATGACTGGGTTAGTATGTGGATGAGGGGGCGTTACGACTGGGTTAGTATGTGGATGAGGGGTGTTATGACTGGGTTAGTGTATGGATGAAGGGCGTTACGACTGGGTTAGTAGACAGATGCAGGGTGTTACAACCGGGTTAGTATCTGGATGAGGGGTGTTACGACTGGGTTAGTATGTGGATGAGGGGGTGTTACGCCTGGGGTAGTATGTGGATGAGGGGTGTTACGACTGGGTTAGTATGTGGATGAGGGGCGATACGACCAGGTGAGTATCTGGATGAGGGGTGTACGACTGGGTTAGTATGTGGATGAGGGGGTGTTACGCCTGGGTTAGTATGTGGATGAGGGGTGTTACGACTGGGTTAGTATGTGGATGAGGGGCGATATGACCAGGTTAGTATCTGGATGAGGGGTGTTACGACTGGGTTAGTATGTGGATGAGGGGTGTTACGACTGGGTTAGTATGTGGATGAGGGGCGATACGACCAGGTTAGTATCTGGATAAGGGGTGTTACGACTGGGTTAGTATGTGGATGAGGGGTGTTACGACTGGGTTAGTATGTGGATGAGTGGCGATACGACCGGGTAAGTATCTGGATGAGGGGTGTACGACTGGGTTAGTAAGTGGATGAGGGGCGATACGACCAGGTTAGTATCTGGATGAGGGGTGTTACGACTGGGTTAGTATGTGGATGAGGGGTGTTACGACTGGGTTAGTATGTGGATGAGGGGCGATACAACCAGGTTAGTATGTGGATGAGGGGTGTTACGACTGGGTTAGTATGTGGATGAGGGGTGTTACGACCGGGTATCAGAGACAAACTGATTCCTCTCTTTGTCCCAATGCGGAGTTGGTTATGACAGAGTTTGCATTTAAAAGGGAGGTGATATTGCTAATTTAATACACATTTAGCTGTATATAGCATGGTACAAGAAATCAGCCAAACAGATTCCTTAAATTAACAAGTAACGAGTTAGTTGTATTGTTAAAACTCACTCAGATAAAGAAGCAGGAATTATGTAAATGTACAAATATGTCTAACTACACACACAGTCTCTTTAAAAATGTAAAAAGCATTACTCTGAAGAGTATCAGATATTAAACATTTGGCCAAGTAATAAGTCAGAAACTTCAGGGATTGGTCAGATGCCTGTTTGGAGCTGACGGATTCTGGTCCTCGTGGCACAAAGAACAAAGAAAAGTACAGCACAGGAACAGGCCCTTCGGCCCTCCAAGCCTGCCTCAATCATGCTGCCCTAACTAAAAAAAAACCTTCTGCCCTCACTATTTGTAAAGGATAGACTAGCAGACAACAAAGGTACAAACAACAAGAGCTTTACTGGAAAGGAGTTTTCTCACAGGCTGTTATGATAGACTGACTGCCCACCCACACAAATGACTGATGGCATCATCAATACATCACATGATCGAGCTCTTAAAATGACCTTGTTCTAACTAGGAACAAACATGAATACACACTTTCCTCGCTCTTTACATTAGAGGTGCCTGCAATGAACTCAGACTCTCAGTTGACTCTGTCTCTAGCAAGCTAGTGGGAGCTGCTAAAAGTTGGTCAGTGTGTCTCCTCCAGACTACATCATCCCGAGTTTAAACAGTGTTAGAGACTGGTCCTGTTTGTGCCAAGGCAGGTATCCACTTCTCACTGGTGATATAATTCCTTGCTAATTCTTCCTGGTGGGAAGGATTCGGGAAAACCCCAAGGCGTTCTACACTTATGTGAGAAATAAGAGGATGATCAGAGTGAGAGTAGGGCCGATCAGGGATAGTGGAGGGAACTTGTGCCTAGAGTCTGAGGAGATGGGGGAGGCCCTAAATGAATACTTTGCTTCAGTATTCACGAGAGGGAACTTGTTGCTCATGAGAACAGTGTGAACCAGGTTAATAGACTCGAACAGGTTGATATTAAAGAAGGACGATATGCTGGAAATTTTGAAAAGCATCAGGATAGATAAGTCCCCTGGGCCTGACGGGATATACCCAAGGTTACTACGGGAAGCGAGGGAGGAGATTGCTGCGCCGTTGGCGATGATCTTTGCGTCCTCACTCTCCACTGGACTCGTACCGGATGATTGGAGGGAGGCAAATGTTGCTCCCCTGTTCAAGAAAGAGAATAGGGAAATCCCTGGGAATTACAGGCCCATCAGTCTTACGTCTGTGGTGAGCAAAATATTGGAAAGGATTCTGAGAGATAGGATTCATGATTATTTGGAAAAACATAGTTTGATTAAAGATGGTCAGCATGTCTTTGTGAGGGGCAGGTCATGCTTCATGAGCTTCATTGAATTCTTTGAGGATGTGACGAGATACATTGATGAAGGTCGGGCAGTGGATGTGGTGAATATGGATTTCAGGAAGGCATTTGATAAGATTCCCATGGTAGGCTCATTCAGAAAGTCAGGGACCATAGGGTACAGGGAAATGTTGCTGTCTGGATACAGAATTGGCTGGCCAAAAGAAGACAGACCTTGATGCAGTGTAGCGAGAGACAGACCTCCAACACTTGATAAAATGCAACACGATTTTATTCAACATCCAAACTATTATACATGTTCAACTGTGGGTCAACACTATGCTGACTTGACTGGAGACCTGACACTAGTCTGACCAGACTAACCTAGCTACCACATGGTGTAGGCACTGGCTAGCTCACGAGCTCTGACTGTCTCAGAGGCTGGGTCCCGAGAGGGCGGGAAAACTGGTGCCCTCTGGCTTTATAGTGGTTGTGTCCTGTCTGGTGATTGGCTGCTCTGTTCTGTGCGCTTACTGGTCATCCTGTGTGTCAATCACTGCCTGTCTGCACTCCATTGTATACATAGATGTATATTATGACATCTCCCACCCCCCCTTTTTTTCTCTATATTGTGTGTGTTGAGATAATAAATATTAAGCTGCATGTGCGTGTGGATGTGTATATGTGTGTGACTATATACAGAATGTGCTAAAATGACCTTATGTACACAGGAAGGTGTCGCTAGTGCAGATATAGGGCAGATGAAACTGTAACAATGATATTTACAGAGGTCAAAACGATAACACAGTTGTGCAAAAGTTCAGTCTATAAGTTTAGTCTCTGCGGCGGGCGACGAATTCTGGTTGACCGCCTCAAGGGTGGAGCAGGGGCCGCCTGCACCTGGATAGGCGGGACGGCCGCCAATGCGGTGGTCACAGAGGTCGGCAGGATTGCTGGTAGATCGGTGGCCTCGTGGTAGGGCACGTCCGGGGGAAGCATTGTGTGAGGCGGGACATCATGGTTAGGTGGCGGGCGTGGAACTCTGCGCAGCGCCCGTCTGTTGCGTCGTAGGAAGGAGCCATCAGCCATGCGGACGAGGAACGATCTCGGGGCCACTTGCTTGACCACGACAGCTGTGGCGGACCAGCCGCCGTCAGGCAACTGCACACGAACACGATCAGTTGGGACCAGCTCGGGGAGATCCGTGGCATGAGCGTCGTATGCTGATTTCTGGTGGGCCCGAGACTGCTGTATCTTTTGTATGACCGTGAGGTGGTCAAGGTCTGGAACATGGATGGCTGGAACTGTGGTTCGCAGAGTGCGGTTCATGAGCATTTGCGCAGGAGACAACCCAGTGGACAGCGGAGATGCTCTGTATGCCAGCAGCGCCAGGTTGAAGTCGGAGCCTGAGTCTGCAGCCTTGCATAGTAATCTCTTGACGATATGGACCCCTTTTTCGGCCTTCCCGTTTGACTGCGGGTAGTGGGGGCTGGAGACTACGTGACGAAAGTTGTATAGGCGGGCAAAATCAGACCATTCCTGGCTGTAAAAACAGGGACCGTTGTCACTCATCATCGTGAGCGGTATCCCATGCCTGGCAAACATTTCTTTGCATGCTTTAATCACCGCCTTCGCCGTGAGGTCGGACAGTTTCACCACGTCAGGGTAATTGGAGAAGTAGTCGACCAGGAGGACCTTGGCGTGGAAAAGGTCGCCACCGACTTTGGACCATGGGCAGGTCACTATCTCATGTTGCTGCAGGGTTTCTTTGGGTTGAGCTGGTTGAAATTTCTGACATGTGGGGCAGTTGAGGACCGTGTTGCAACATCCTGGCTGATGCCCAGCCAATAGACTGCCTCTCGAGCTCTGCGTCAACATTTCTCAACCCCCAGGTGACCCTCATGGAGTTGGCTGAGCACCATAGCTCGCATGCTCTGCGGAATCACAATCCTATCGAGCTTCATGAGGATGCCGTCCACCACTCGGGTCGTCCTTGACGTTGTAAAACTGGGGACACTGTCCCTTCTGCCAGCCATTCGTGAGGTGCGGCATTAGCACACTGGGCTAAATCGCTGGCTTTTAAAGCAGGCCAGCAGCACAGTTCGATTCCCGTACCAGCCTCCCCGACCAGGCGCCGGAATGTGGCGACTAGGGGCTTTTCACAGTAACTTCATTGAAGCCTACTCGTGACAATAAGCGATTTTCATTTAATTTCACACTGTAGCAGAGGATCCTTGGCCGTTTCCTCACGTATTTGGATGACCCTCTCATCAGTGGCCGGAAGGTTGGAGGCACACAATTGCACCAGCGCATCGATTTGGCAGACACAGTCAGTTTGTTCACACGGTGTCGTGATAGACCTGGAAAGGGCATCTGCAACAATGAGTTCCTTGCCTGGCGTGTAGACAAGTTCAAAGTCATAGCGGCGTAGCTTGAGAAGGATTCGTTGTAACCGAGGCGTCATGTCATTCAAATCCTTCTGGATTATGTGGACTAATGGCCTGTGGTCCGTCTCAACCGTGAATTTTGGGAGGCCATACACATAGTCGTGAAATTTGTTGATTCCCGTTAGGAGGTCCAGGCATTCTTTCTTGATCTGAGCGTACCGTTGCTCAGTGGGCGTCATGGCTCTGGAGGCATACGCAACTGGGGCCCATGAGGAGGAGTCATCCCGTTGGAGGAGCACCGCCCCAATACCGTCCTGGCTTGCGTCAGTGGATATTTTGGTCTCTTTGGTAGGATCAATGAACGCCAGAACCGGGGCTGTGGTGAGTTTTGCCCTCAGCTCACGCCATTCGTTCTCATGAGTGGGCAGCCACTGGAATTCCGTCGACTTTTTGACGAGATGGCGGAGGGCTGTGGTGTGTGCCGCCATGTTGGGAATGAACTTCCCGAGGAAGTTGACCATCCCTAGAAAGCGGAGGACCGCCTTCTTGTCCTCTGGGGTCTTCATGGCGTTGATCGCCGAGATCTTGTCAGCATCTGGCCGCACGCCTTGCTGCGAGATGTGGTCACCAAGGAATTTGATTTCTGATTGACCGAATGAGCACCCGGCTTTGTTGAGTCGGAGGCCATGCTCATGGATTCTGTGGAATACCTGCTTGAGGCGATCGATGTGTTCTTGAGGAGTTGTGGACCAGATTATGACATCGTCAACATACATGCGCACCTCCTCGATACCCTCCATCATCTGTTCCATGATGCGGTGAAATACCTCTGAGGCAGAGATGATGCCTAAAGGCATCCGGTTGTAGCAGTCGCGACCGAACGGGGTATTGAATGTGCCCAGCTTGCGACTGGACACCTCCAGCTGTATTTGCCAGAACCCCTCGAAGGCGTCCAGCTCCGTAAAGAATTTGGCATGAGCCATCTCGCTGGTCAACACCTCTCGTTTTGGTATCGGGTAATGTTCCCTCATGATGTTGAGGTTTAAATCCTTGGGGTGTTTGCAGATTCGAAGCTCCCCTGACGGCTTCTTGACGCAGACCATGGAGCTGACCCAGTCCGTGGGCTCTGTGACTTTTGATTTGATGCCCTGGTCCTGGAGGTCCTGTAACTGCTGCTTGAGGCGGTCCTTGAGGGGTGTCGGCACCCGACGTGGTGCGTGGATCACAGGGGTGGCGTTTGGTTTGAGCAGGATTTTGTATCGGTATGGGAGTGTGCCCATTCCGTCGAACATGCTGTGGTACTGCGTGATGATGTCATCAATTTCAGCCTGGAAGTTCTCATCAGGTGAGGCCGTCGCCTGTGGGGATGACATGGTGTGGACTCGCTGAACTGAGTTCGGGAGTTTGCAGGCCCGAGCACCGAGCAGGGACGCTCTGTCAGGTCCCACGATCTCAAATCGCAGTGTCGCTTCAAATGACTTGTTGGAAACTCCGAGTTGGCATGAGCCACTGGCAGCTATGGCATTGCCATTGTAGTCAAGGAGCTGGCAGGCCGGTGGAAGAATGCTTGGTCGGGCCCGGATGGTGTCGAGATCGGATTTGGAGATGAGGTTCGCCGATGCGCTGGTGTCCAGTTTGAACCGGATGCGAGCCTTGTTGACTGGGAGGACAGCACACCACTCGTCGTCGGGATCCACGCTGAGGATCGGGAGGTGCGTCGCTGTCTTGGAGAAAGGCAGCGCATGCTTCGTAATGATGCCCACCCGGTATGGAGATTTCAGGCACGCAGCATCAGGATCTGTTGGGCTGTCGGGGTCGGAGTCTGCCATGGCCTGCTGTATTGAATGGACGCTTCTGTGCCGCGGCTGGGATCGCTGGATGCTGGGCAGTGGAGCAGATCTGCAAAGGGCTGCGTAGTGGCCAAGCTTGCCACACTGTAGACACCGTCGTGGTTTTGCCGGACATTGCCGCTTTAAATGGGCGGAGCCACAATTCGGACACGTCATGACGCCAACGTCAGCGTGTTCCGTGCGCCATCGCGCATGCGCAGTGCGGTCGAACGACGTACGCACCTGCGCAGTCTGGTCGTCGGTCTCGCCGTCCCCTCGGTCGTGGCGCACATGCGCAGGGGCCCGGGAAAAGGGCGGGGAATGGCCACTCTCGTCGATACTTAGGCCCTGCATTTGTGCGATGGCTGCACCCGTTCCGCCTCGTGGGAGGTTAGCTTAGCCGTTTCTGCCGCCCTGATGTGGGAGTACCGATTGTTAGCATGTTCGTGGAGAACGCACGTTTCGATGGCGATGGTGAGGGTGAGCTGCTTGACTTTCAGGAGCTGCTGGCGAAGGGAATCGGAGTGGACCCCGAAAACGATCTGATCCCGGATCATGGAATCAGCCGTCAAGTCATCGTTACATGACTGTGCGAGGATGCGGAATGGGATTGAAAAGGTTCATCCTTACCCTGAAGCCTCTGCTGGAAAACGTTTGGTTCAAAGCTCTCATTCACCTCAATGCCGCAGTGGCTGTCAGACTTCAGTTGGACTGTTTTAAATTTCGTCTTGTCTTCGCCTTCAGCGAATGTGAGGGAGTTGTAGATGTGGATGACGTGGTCCCTGGCTGTGGAGAGGAATAGTGCGATCTTCCTGGCGTCCGATGCGGCCTCGAGGTCGGTGGCTTCTAGATAGAGTTGGAACTTTTGTTTGAAGATCTTCCAATTTGCACCGAGGTTGCCGGCGATGCGGAGCTGCGGAGGAGGGCGGACGTTTTCCATGTCACCGGATGGCAGTTTGTTGGTCAGCGCTGATTCACTCAAGGTAGGTCAAGCTGAGGAAATAAGAAATTTACAAATGGATATTGCTACCCCATCCACGGCAAATGTGCGGCCAATCCCAGTCTCATGTGTCCCAGAGTCACAACACAAGTGAATTAGCCACTAATTCTTATAAAAATCCCCCAAATCTTCGGCATTGGCTGCCCAATAATTACAGTCACCAGGTTTGTCAGCTGAAACATGATTACTGCTTATTTATAACTAGAATGAATATGAACTATACAATAAACACAGCGGCTTAATGACGAGCTAATACCTGACTCCCCTTTAACTGCCCCACCCTCGACCCACACACACACACAAGACAGACAAACACAGAGGGGTGGAAAAGGTGAAAAAGGATCAAGGTGAAGAGATGATGAGTCCATTAGTGCCCTTATGTCACAGTAGGAGTGTGGTTTAAAGTCTCTGGTCTACAGCCTGTAGTGATCTTCTTCGCAGCTCTGCAGCATTTCTGACTCAGCTTTCCCAGGAGAAGCCTCTGGCTTCACATTGCCTCTTCTTAGGGAGTATTATCAGATTCTGGTCTCTGCCAGGAACACCAGCCACGTTTCCAGCTTCTGAATCCTTTTCAAATGTCTGCACACGGATCAATAGTTTTTGTATTTTTTTAGTTCTCTGGGACTCTGTGAGCGGGGTGCTGACCTCCTCGTTGCCCGTTTTCTTTGTGGGTTTTGTAAAAGATAGGCTTGCAGACTATGAAGGTACAAACAAACAAGAGTTTCTCCCAGACCTCCTCAGATTCAGTGTTGGTGTCCTTTGCAAATCCAACACATTAGCTGCTGTTAAACTTGAGTCATTCGCTTACAACAAATGGTCTTTCTAAAAAATTCAATCTTTATGAATGTCAAGCCGATGACATCATAAATTAATATTTTATATCACACATCTTTATTACTGGTCCTTGTAACAATTCACCAACGAGATTATTTCAGGTGAAAAGATTTTCTCTAATTAATAATAATAATAGCTTATTGTCACAAGTAGGCTTCAATGAAGTTACTGTGAAAAGCCCCTAGTCACCACAGGAGCATGCCCATTGATTCCATATTCACACTTGATTGGCTGAGAATGATGGGTATCTGTAACTGATTGTCCTATTCACTCAAGGGTGGAACAGTCCATCTTTTGTATGGATTCCTCGAGCGACCAACACCATCACTGGAATCAATAGACCTGAGATCAATGAATGGTGGAATGCAACGTGTGCAGCTCCTCAAGGCAAGTGTCAGCTCTCCCACACTGCCACCTGATGTCAAGGTGCTGGATGTCCTCGCTCCCAATGTGACAATCCCTGACCAGGAGACGACATACTGGTGTCACATCAGCAAACTGCCTAGAGACCTCCCTGCACATCACATCGTTATGGCAAGTATCATGTGTGATGGTGAAGAGATCGGGGCAGGAGAATGAGTGAGGATAGTGAGTGAGTGAGGATTGTGAGTGAGTGAGGATTATGAGTGAGTGAATGAGATTATAAGTGAGTGAGGATTGTGAGTGAGTGTGGACAGAGTGAGTGAGGATTGTGAGTGGGCAAGGATAGTGAGTGAGGATAGTGAGTGAGTGAGGACTGAGTGAGTGAGGACTGTGCGTGAGTGAGGACTGTGAGTGAGGATAGTGAGTGAGTGAGGATACTGAGTGAGTGATGATAGTGAGTGAGTGAGGATTGTGAGTGAGTGAGGACTGTGAGTGAGTGAGGATTATGAGTGAGTGAGGATTGTGAGGGAGGGAGAGTAGTGAGTGAGTGAGGATTGTAAGTGAGTGAAGATAGTGAGTGCGGGAGGACTGCTAGTGAGGACTGTGAATGAGTGAAGACTGTGAATGAGTGAGGACTGTGAGTGAGTGTGCATAGTGAGTGAGTGAGGAGAGTGAGTGAGGATAGTGAGCGAGCATTATGAGTGAGTGAGGATAGTGAGTGAGGATAGTGAGTGAGGGTAGTGAGTGACTGAGGATAGTGAGTGAGGAATGTGAGTGAGTGAGGATAGTGAGTGACTGAGGATAGTGAGTGAGGATAGTGAGTGAGGATAGTGAGGGAGGGAGGATAGTGAGTGAGTGGGGATAGTGAGTAAAGATAGTGAGTAAGTGAGGATTGTGAGTGAAGATAGTGAGTGTGTGAGGATTGTGAACGAGTGAGTGAGGATAGTGAGTGAGGGTTGTGAGTGAGTAAGGATAGTGAGTGAGGGAGGATAGTGAGTAAGTGAGGATAGTGAGTGAGGATAGTGAGTTAGGCTAGTGAGTGAGTGAGGGTTGTGAGTGAGTGAGGATTGTGATTGAGTGAGGATAGTGAGTGAATCAAAATAGTGAGTGAGTGAGGATAGTGAGTGAGGATAGTGAGTGAGGGAGGATTGTGAGTGAGTGAGGATAGTGAGTGAGGATAGTGAGTAAGGGAGGATTGTGAGTGAGGATAGTGAGTGAGGATAGTGAGTGAGGATTGTGAGTGAGGATAGTGAGGATAGTGAGGGAGGGAGGATTGCGAGTGAGTGAGGATAGTGAGTGAGTGAGGATAGTGAGTGAGGATAGTGAGTGAGGGAGGATTGTGAGTGAGTAAGGATAGTGATTGAGTGAGGATAGTGAGTGAGGATAGTTAGTGAGGGAGGATTGTGAGTGAGTGAGGATAGTGAGTGAGTGAGGATAGTGAGTGAGGATAGTGAACGAGTGAGGACTGTGAGTGAGTGAGGATAGTGAGTGAGGATAGTTAGTGAGTGAGGATAGTGAGGGAGGGGGGATAGTGAGGGAGTGGGGATAGTGAGTGAGAATAGTGAGTGAGTGAGGATTGTGAGTGAGGATAGTGAGAGAGTGAGGATAGTGAGTGAGGAATGAGAGAGTGATGATAGTGAGTGAGGGAGGGTAGTGAGTGAGTGAGGATAGTGAGTGAGGATAGTGAGTGAGGGAGGGTTGTGAGTGAGTGAGGATAGTGAGTGAGTGAGGATAGTGAGGGAGGGAGGATAGTGAGTGAGTGGGGATAGTGAGTAAAGATAGTGAGTAAGTGAGGATTGTGAGTGAAGATAGTGAGTGTGCGAGGATTGTGAACGAGTGAGTAAGGATAGTGAGTGAGGGAGGATAGTGAGTAAGTGAGGATAGTGAGTGAGGATAGTGAGTTAGGCTAGTGAGTGAGTGAGGGTTGTGAGTGAGTGAGGATTGTGATTGAGTGAGGATAGTGAGTGAATCAAAATAGTGAGTGAGTGAGGATAGTGAGTGAGGATAGTGAGTGAGGGAGGATTGTGAGTGAGTGAGGACAGTGAGTGAGGATAGTGAGTAAGGGAGGATTGTGAGTGAGGATAGTGACTGAGGATAGTGAGTGAGGATTGTGAGTGAGGATAGTGAGGATAGTGAGGGAGGGAGGATTGCGAGTGAGTGAGGATAGTGAGTGAGTGAGGATAGTGAGTGAGGGAGGATTGTGAGTGAGGATAGTGATTGAGTGAGGATAGTGAGTGAGGATAGTTAGTGAGGGAGGATTGTGAGTGAGTGAGGATAGTGAGTGAGTGAGGATAGTGAGTGAGGATAGTGAACGAGTGAGGACTGTGAGTGAGTGAGGATAGTGAGTGAGGATAGTTAGTGAGTGACGATAGTGAGTGAGTGAGGATAGTGAGTGAGGATATTGAGTGAGGGAGGATTGTGAGTGAGTGAGAATAGTGAGTGAGGATAGTGAGTGAGTGAGGATAGTGAGGGAGTGGGGATAGTGAGTGAGAATAGTGAGTGAGTGAGGATTGTGAGTGAGGATAGTGAGAGAGTGAGGATAGTGAGTGAGGAATGAGAGAGTGATGATAGTGAGTGAGGGAGGGTAGTGAGTGAGTGAGGATAGTGAGTGAGGGAGGGTTGTGTGTGAGTGAGGATAGTGAGTGACGATAGTAAGTGAGTGAGGATTGTGAGTGAGTGAGGATAGTGAGTGAGGATTGTGAGTGAGTGAGGATTGTGAGTGAATGAGGATTGTGTGTGAGTGAGGATAGAGAGTGAGGATAGAGAGTGAGGATAGCGAGTGAGGATAGCGAGTGAGGATAGCGAGTGAGGATAGCGAGTGAGGATAGCGAGTGAGGATAGAGAGTGAGGATAGCGAGTGAGGATAGCGAGTGAGGGAGGATTGTGAGTGAGTGAGCATAGTGAGTGAGGATAGTGAGTGAGGATAGTGAGTGAGGATAGTGAGTGAGGATAGTGAGTGAGAATTGTGAGTGAGAGGATAGTGAGTGAGAGGATAGTGAGTGAGGATTGTGAGTGAGGATAGTGAGTGAGAGGATAGTGAGTGAGGATAGATTGTGAGTGAGTGAGGAAAGCGAGTGAGGATAGTGGGTGAGGATAGTGAGTGAGGGAGGATTGTGAGTGAGTGAGGACAGTGAGTGAGGGAGGATTGTGAGTGAGAGGATAGTGAGTGAGGATAGTAAGTAAGGGAGGATTGTTAGTGAGTGAGGATAGCGAGTGAGGATAGTGGGTGAGGATAGTGAGTGAAGATAGTGAATGAGTGAGGATTGTGAGTGAGTGAGGACAGTGAGTGAGGACAGTGAGTGAGGAAGGATTGTGAGTGAGGATAGTGAGTGAGGATAGTGAGTGAGGATAGTGAGTGAGGATAGCGAGTGAGGATAGCGAGTGAGGATAGTGAAGGAGGATTGTGAGTGAGTGAGTATAGTGAGTGAGTGAGGATAGAGAGTGAGGATAGAGAGTGAGGATAGAGAGTGAGGATAGAGAGTGAGGCTAGAGAGTGAGGAAAGTGAGTGAGGATAGCAAGTGAGGATAGCGAGTGAGGATAGCGAGTGAGGATAGCGAGTGAGGGAGGATTGTGAGTGAGTGAGTATAGTGAGTGAGTGAGGATAGAGAGTGAGGATAGAGAGTGAGGATAGAGAGTGAGGATAGAGAGTGAGGATAGAGAGTGAGGATAGAGAGTGAGGATAGTGAGTGAAGACAGTGAGTGAGGATAGTGAGTGAGGATAGTGAGTGAAGACAGTGAGTGAATGAGGATAGTGAGTGAGGATAGTGAGTGAGGATACTGAGTCGGGTGCATTGTGAGTGAGTGAGGGTAGTGAGTGAGGGTAGTGAGTGAGGATAGTGAGTGAGGATAGTGAGTGAGTGTGGATAGTGAGTGAGGATAGTGAGTGAGTGAAGATAGTGAGTAAGGACAGTGAGTGATTGAGGATAGTGAGTGAGGGAGGATAGTGAGTGAGTGAGGATAGTGAGTGAGGGAGGATAGTGAGGGAGGATAGTGAGTGAGGATAGTGAGTGAGGGAGAATTGTGAGTGAGTGATGATAGTGAGTGAGGATGGTGTGTGAGGATATTGAGTGAGGATATTGAGTGAGGATAGTGAGTGAACGAGGCTAGTGAGTGAGTGAGGATACTGAGTGAGGATAGTGAGTGAGTGAGGATAGTGAGTGAGAATAGTGAGTGAGGATAGTGAGTGACTGAGGCTAGTGAAAGAGTGGGGTTTGTGAGTGAGTGAGAATAGTGAGTGAGGATTGTGAGTGAGTGAAGATAGTGAGTGAGGATAGTGAGTGAGGATAGTGAGTGAGGATAGTGAGTGAGGATAGTGAGTGAGGATAGTGAGTGAGGATAGTGAGTGAGGATAGTGAGTGAGGATAGTGAGCGAGGATTGTGAGCGAGGATTGTGAGCGAGGATTGTGAGCGAGGATTGTGAGCGAGGATTGTGAGCGAGGATTGTGAGCGAGGATTGTGAGCGAGGATTGTGAGCGAGGATTGTGAGCGAGGATAGTGAGTGAGGATAGTGAGTGAGGGATGATCGTGAGTGAGTGAGGATAGTGAGTGAGGATAGTGAGTGAGTGAGGATAGTGAGTGAGGATAGTGAGTGAGTGAGGATAGTGAGTGAAGATAGTGATTGAGGGAGGATTGTGAGTGAGTGAGGATAGTGAGTGAGGATCGTGAGTGAAGATAGTGATTGAGGGAGGATTGTGAGTGAGTGAGGATAGTGAGTGAGGATCGTGAGTGAGGATAGTGAGTGAGGATAGTGATTGAGGATAGTGAGTGAGGGAGGATTGTGAGTGAGTGAGGATAGTGAGTGAGGATAGTGAGTGAGTGAGGATTGTGAGTGAGGATTGTGAGTGAGGGAGGATAGTGAGTGAGTGAGAATAGTGAGTGAGGATAGTGAGTGAGTGAGGATAGTGAGTGAGGATAGTGAGTGAGGATAGTGAGTGAGGATAGTTAGTGGTGAGGATAGTGAGTGAGTGAGATAGTGAGTGAGGATAGTGAGTGAGGCTAGTGAGTGAGTGAGGCTAGTGAAAGAGTGAGGATTGTGAGTGAGTGAGAATAGTGAGTGAGGATCGTGAGTGAAGATAGTGATTGAGGATAGTGAGTGAGGGAGGATTGTGAGTGAGTGAGGATAGTGAGTGAGGATAGTGAGTGAGGTTCGTGAGTGAGGATAGTGAGTGAGGATAGTGAGTGAGTGAGGATAGTGAGTGAGGGAGGATTGTGAGTGAGTGAGGATAGTGAGTGAGGATAGTGAGTGAGTGAGGATTGTGAGTGAGGATAGTGAGTGAGTGAGGATAGTGAGTGAGTGAGGATAGTGAGTGAGTGAGGATAGTGAGTGAGTGAGGATAGTGAGTGAGGATAGTGAGTGAGGATTGTGAGTGAGTGAGGATTGTGAGTGAGTGAGGATTGTGAGTGAGGATAGTGAGGGAGGATTGTGAGTGAGTGAGGATAGTGAGTGAGGATAGTGAGTGAGTTAGGATAGTGAGTTAGGATAGTGAGTGAGGATAGTGAGTGAGTTAGGATAGTGAGTGAGGATAGTGAGTGAGGATAGTGAGTGAGGGTCTCTATCTGTTCCCTGCACCGAGGGTCTGATTTCTGTTCCAGTCACTAAGCCGTCTCTTTCCTCTGTTCAGTACGAGCCAGTCATTACGAGAGGAAATGAGGCGATTGTCCATCACATGGAGGTGTTCCAGTGTGCGCCACAGCTGGACCAGATCCCACCTTATAACGGGCCATGTGGCTCCAAGATGAAGCCCACACAGCTGAATTATTGCAGACATGTGCTAGCAGCATGGGCAATGGGCGCTCAGGTAGGTGAAAATCCCACATCACCAGGGATGGGGGTGAGGGAGGGTCTAACAGTGTGTGGGGGTGAGGGAGGGTCTCACGGTGTGGGGGATGGGGGTGAGGGAGGGTCTCACAGTGTGGGAGATGGGGGTGAGGGAGGGTCTCACAGTGTGGGGGATGGGGGTGAGGGAGGGTCTCACGGTGTGGGGAATGGGAGTGAGGGAGGGTCTCACGGTGTGGGAGATGGGGGTGAGGGAGGGTCTCACAGTGTGGGAGATGGGGGTGAGGGAGGGTCTCACAGTGTGGGGGATGGGGGTGAGGGAGGGTCTCACGGTGTGGGGAATGGGAGTGAGGGAGGGTCTCACGGTGTGGGAGATGGGGGTGAGGGAGGGTCTCACGGTGTGGGGGATGGGGGTGAGGGAGGGTCTCACAGTGTGGGGGATGGGGGTGAGGGAGTGTCTCACAGTGTGGGGGATGGGGGTGAGGGAGGGTCTCACGGTGTGGGGGATGAGGGTGAGGGAGGGTCTCACGGTGTGGGGGATGGGGGTGAGGGAGGGTCTCACAGTGTGGGAGATGGGGGTGAGGGAGGGTCTCACAGTGTGGGGGATGGGGGTGAGGGAGGGTCTCACGGTGTGGAGGATGAGGGTGAGGGAGGGTCTCACGGTGTGCGGGATGGGGGTGAGAGAGGGTCTCACAGTGTGGGAGATGGGGGTGAGGGAGGGTCTCACAGTGTGGGAGATGGGGGTGAGGGAGGGTCTCACAGTGTGCGGGATGGGGGTGAGAGAGGGTCTCACAGTGTGGGAGATGGGGGTGAGGGAGGGTCTCACAGTGTGTGGGATGGGGGTGAGGGAGGGTCTCACGGTGTGCGGGATGGGGGTGAGAGAGGGTCTCACAGTGTGGGAGATGGGGGTGAGGGAGGGTCTCACAGTGTGTGGGATGGGGGTGAGGGAGGGTCTCACGGTGTGGGGGATGGGGATGAGGGAGGGTCTCACAGTGTAGGGGAATGGGAGTGAGGGAAGTTAACCGAGGAGGAGGTGAGGAGGGGGTGAGGAGTGGGTGAGGAGGAGGTGAGGAGTGGGTGAGTAGGGGGGTGAGGAGGGGGGTGAGGAGGGGGTGAGGAGGAGGCGAGGAGGAGGTGAGGAGGGGGTGAGGAGGAGGTGAGGAGGGGGTGAGGAGGAGGCGAGAAGGGGGTGAGGAGGAGGTGAGGAGGGGAGGAGGGGGTGAGGAGGGGCTGAGGGGGGGTGAGGAGGGGGTGAGGAGGAGGTGAGGAGGGAGTGAGGAGGGGGTGAGGAGGGGGTGAGGAGGAGGCGAGGAGGGGGGTGAGGAGGGGGTGAGGAGGGGGTGAGGAGGAGGTGAGGAGGAGGCGAGGAGGGGGTGAGGAGGAGGTGAGGAGGGGGTGAGGAGGGGGTGAGGAGGCGAGGAGGGGTGAGGAGGAGGCGACGAGGGGGTGAGGAGGAGGCGAGGAGGAAGGGAGGAGGAGGGGAGGGGAGGAGGGGGTGAGGAGGGGCTGAGGAGGGGCTGAGGAGGGGGTGAGGAGGGGGTGAGGAGGAGGTGAGGATGGGGTGAGGAGGGGGTGAGGAGGGGGTGAGGAAGGGGTGAGGAAGGGGTGAGGAAGGGGTGAGGAAGGGGTGAGGAGGGGGTGAGGAGGGGGTGAGGATGGGGTGAGGAGGGGGTGAGGATGGGGTGAGGAGGAGGTGAGGATGGGGTGAGGAGGGGGTGAGGAGGGGGTGAGGAAGGGGTGAGGAAGGGGTGAGGAGGGGGTGAGGAAGGGGTGAGGAAGGGGTGAGGTGGGGGTGAGGAACCATTTCCATTTTCGGGCGTGTAGCTCACGGGAAGTGGAGCTGCTGCCCAGTTATTGGGGGACCCCTCATGGGAGGTTGGGTTTGGTCGGGTGAACTGAAGCGTTCCAGGTCGGTGGCTGACCCTGGGCTGGCGGGGTGTGGGGGGGCGGGGGGGGGCGGGGGGCCTTGAGGGGCTTTTGCCATCATGTGAGGCCTTCAAGCCATCTTTAAATATTGTGGATATGCAAAACAGGGGCAACTACAGCTGCTTCCTGTCTGTCCGACCAAACGCTTCCAGGACACAGCCCTGTGCTGGGTTCTATGCTGAAGGTCACTTTAACTCCCTTTGACTGTGAGCAGCCTCTAGCTTCACAGCTGAAGGCTGTTGCTAATAAGGAATTGGCTGTGTTAGTTGTGAGAGCACTTCCCAGCTATTTGTGAAATCAGCTGATATGGCTTTGTATTGGTACGAATATGGAACGGTGACGATTCCTTGTTGTTTCTGGTCAGTGCGATGTGTGGAATGTTATGTTGATTTTCAAATCTTTGTCACTGTTAACTGTTTGCTGCAGGTTGTGTTTGATGCTTGCAGCTGCCCGGAGGCTGTGTTTGTTTGCAGGGCCTCTTTACTTTTGTGGCCTCGAGTGAGGAGAGAGAGGATGGGAAGATGACCTGCTGCCTGGGCTGGAGAAAGGGAACTCTTTCTCTCTTCTGGTGTGTTTTGCGTCGGTATGATTTTCCCCTGCTAAGGAGTCTACTGTTGGGAGCTGCAGGAGAGAGAGAGAGAGGGGGATTGATCTGAATGAGCAACTTGATGAAAGGTGTTGAAGAAATGCTTTTGCAGATTGCTGGTGATTTTATTGTGAGTGTGGTGAGCGCTGCGTGTCGACGAGCACGTCGCCACGGGTCAAACACGCTGAACATCGAGGCTGTTTTACTGCACTCCGAATGCCAGTGAAACATGTGAATACCGAGCTTTGGTTCCAATGAAATGAGGCCGTGTGGGAAGGCCAGTGCAGTGGAGGCTCGTGGAGGGAGATTGATACGTAAAACGATCGCACAGTAAGGGTCCTCTGTTCTGTTCAGGACCTGTGAGGGGGGGTTACTGTGTGTTTGGTTTTCTTTGTAGAAAGGAACTGTTGTAGCTTTCTGTTTGTACCAATATTCTGTAGCAGAAAAGTACTTGGGTGTGTGTTTGTGTGTGTGTAGCACAGTGACTTTTCCTCGTTGATTAACGGTTAGTGTGATTTATGGGCTGTCAAGTAGTTCGTTTTTATGTTTTTGAATAAAGATAGTGTTGACGTTTAATAAACAAAATATTCTCAAGTGGCTCCACCTGGGTACAGGTGCCGTGTCTCAGACGATGATTATTACATCGCATTTCAATCAAACTTTGAAGCCGGAACTCTTTGCCTGAACTCGAGAAACATCAGCACCATAGAGGCAGCGTTGGAGTTTAGAAGGATGAGGGGGGATCTTATTGAAACTTACAGGATACTGCGAGGCCTGGATAGAGTGGACGTGGAGAGGATGTTTCCACTTGTAGGAAAAACTAGAACCAGAGGACACCATCTCAGACTAAAGGGACGATCCTTTAAAACAGAGATGAGGAGGAATTTCCGCAGCCAGAGGGTGGTGAATCTGTGGAACTCTTTGCCGCAGAAGGCTGTGGAGGCCAAATCACTGAGTGTCTTTAAGACAGAGATAGAGAGGTTCTTGATTAATAAGGGGATGAGGGGTTGTGGGGAGAAGGCAGAAGAATGGGGATGAGAAAATATCAGCCATGATTGAATGGCGGAGCAGACTCGATGGGCCGAGTGGCCTAATTCTGCTCCTCTGTCTTATGTGATTCAGGGGAGGGCACTTTAGCACCGTCTCCGTAATGTTCCCTGCGGGGGTCTGGGTCTCGGGGCTCCTGCTGTGGCCGGGGTGAGTGTGCAGAGAGAGGTTTCCCAGCACTGTCAACTCGCTGGGTGACACTCTGAGAGAAGGTGGGACATGTAAGGGTGGGGGAAGCTTGGGATTTGAGGATCCCGGGGTGGAAACCCGAACTGATCGTCAGTCTCCCTCCTTCGCCAATTCCTTACAGATACCAGAATGGGCGGTGGTGTTGGTCCCGCAGAGGAGGCCCTCGTGGTGCTGGTGGCAGCCCAGGTGGCCAGACGCCGGAGAAGGCAGCAGCGTTGACCATGTGCAGGGGGCCCCCGCAGACCCGGCCGTCCATCAGGCCAAGATGGAACCCAGAGCGGGGGCGATGGCCCACGTGTCCAAGTGTTGTTGCTCTTTCGAGGAGATGACGGACAGCATGTGCTGCACTGGTGCCATGTCCTCGTGAATTGCCACCCCGTGGACGAGTAGGAGGAGGACACCCAGTCCCGGTGGCCGTGAAGGTCAACACGACCCTGAACAGTTTTGCCACAGGGTCATTCCAGGGCTCCAGCAGGGACGTGTGTGGCCTGTGTGCCCAGGTATCCGACTTTATCCACTTTGAACTGGGCCAAGCTCACCCAGGTGCTGCCGGATTCTCTGGCATCGCTGGGATTAACCCGGTCCAGGTGGTACTGATGTCACACACCTCGCCTTGAGCGCACCGGGGCAGTGGATGTTGTCTATATGGACTTCAGTGAGGCCTTTGACAAGGTCCCTCATGGTAGACTAGTACAAAAGGTGAAGTCACACGGGATCAGGGGTGAGCTGGCAAGGTGGATACAGAACTGGCTAGGCCATAGAAGGCAGAGAGTAGCAATGGAAGGATGCTTTTCTAATTGGAGGGCTGTGACCAGTGGTGTTCCACAGGGATCAGTGCTGGGACCTTTGCTCTTTGTAGTATATATAAATGATTTGGAGGAAAATGTAACTGGTCTGATTAGTAAGTTTGCAGACGACACAAAGGTTGGTGGAATTGCGGATAGCGATGAGGACTGTCAGAGGATACAGCAGGATTTAGATTGTTTGTAGACTTGGGCGGAGAGATGGCAGATGGAGTTTAATCCGGACAAATGTGAGGTAATGCATTTTGGAAGGGCTAATGCAGGTAGGGAATATACAGTGAATGGTAGAACCCTCAAGAGTATTGAAAGTCAAAGAGATCTAGGAGTACAGGTCCACAGATCACTGAAAGGGGCAACACAGTTGGAGAAGGTAGTGAAGAAGGCAAACGGCATGCTTGCCTTCATTGGCCGGGGCACTGAGTATAAGAATTGGCAAGTCATGTTGCAGCTGTATAGAACCTTAGTGATGCACGATCAATGACCACTAAAGTGAGGTTGGAGTCCAACTGAAGGCTTTAATAAGCTAGATGTTTCCCCCAGCAGCTCGGGTACAGAAAGAAGGCTGCTGGGGTGGCACGGGCTCTTATGCCCCACCTTGCAGGGCGGAGCTACCATACAGCTTGACCAATGGTAAACATACAATATCTACCAATGTGTTCCAGCATTACCAGGTACCGTAATACCTCTCAACAGACTACCACACATAGTCAGGCCACACTTGGAGTATAGTGTTCAATTCTGGTCGCCGCACTACCAGAAGGATGTGGAGGCTTTAGAGAATGTGCAGAAGAGATTTACCAGGATGTTGCCTGGTATGGAGGGCATTAGCTATGAGGAGCGGTTGAATAAACTCGGTTTGTTCTCACTGGAACGAAGGAGGTTGAGGGGAGACCTGATAGAGGTATACAAAATTATGAGGGGCATAGACAGAGTGGATAGTCAGAGGCTTTTCCCCAGGGTAGAGGGGTCAATTACTAGGGGGCATAGGTTTAAGGTGAGAGGGGCAAGGTTTAGAGGAGATGTACGAGGCAAGTTTTTTACGCAGAGGGTAGTGGGTGCCTGGAACTCGCTGCCGGAGGAGGTGGTGGAAGCAGGGACGATAGTGACATTTAAGGGGCATCTTGACAAATACATGAATAGGATGGGAATAGAGGGATACGGACCCAGGAGGTGTAGAAGATTGTAGTTTAGTCGGGCAGCATGGTCGGCACGGGCTTGGAGGGCCGAAGGGCCTGTTCCTGTGCTGTACATTTCTTTGTTCTTTATCAGGGAGTGCCCTTCATTAAGAGGAATGGGTTGCACTCCCTGAATGTTGACTTTGTGTGTGACCACCATCTCCGGAAGTGTGTGCGCACTTCCCAGAGAGTGTGCATGACAGCTATACCCTGGGACACTCTGAGATCCCGAGCATCTTCGAGGACAACCCCAGGATAACGGGTTGGGATTTGGGGGATGAGGGGAACTCTCTGAGGTTCTGGCTGATGCCAGTGCAGAGGCCGGAGACTGATGTGGAGACCTGATATAACCAGGCCCATGTTGCCATTGAGCGGTGCATCGGTCTGCTCAAAATACTGTTCCAAGGCCTGGACCCCTCTGCAGTACCCCCACCCCCCCCCCCCCCCCCCCCTCCCCTACAGGGGGCCTCATGCTTTGTGGTGGTCTGCTGTGCCCTCCACAACCTGACACAGCAGTGGGATGACCTGCTGGAGGAGGAGGAGGAGGAGGGACACCTCACCTCGTCTGAGGAGGAGCTGAACCAGGGGAGGCTGGAGGACAAACCGGGGAAGGAATCGAAGGAGGTGCCGGAGGATGGAGGCAGGGGGCGGTATTGTCACGTGTACCGAGGTACAGTCAACAGCATTGTTCTGCGAGTAGCTCAAACAGATCATTTAGTATATGAAAAGAAAAAAAATACAGAATAGGGCAACACAAGGTCCACAATGTCAATACATAGACACCGACATCGGGTGAAGCATACAGGGTGCAGTATTAATCAAGTCAGCCCGTAAGAGGGTCATTTAGGAGTCTGGTAACAGCGGGGAAGAAGCTGTTTTTGAGTCTGTTCGTGCGTGTTCTCAGACTTCTGTATCTCCTGCCCGATGGAAGAAGTTGGAAGAGTGAGTAAGCCGGGTGGGAGGGGTCTTTGATTATGCTGCCCGCTTTCCCCAGGCAGCGGGAGGTGTAGATGGAGTCAATGGATGGGAGGCAGGTTCGTGTGATGGACTGGGCGGTGTTCACGACTCTCTGAAGTTTCTTGCGGTCCTGGGCCGAGCAGTTGCCATACCAGGCTGTGATGCAGCCAGATAGGATGCTTTCTATGGTGCATCTGTAAAAGTTGGTAAGAGTCAATGTGGACATGCCGAATTTCCTTAGTTTCCTGAGGAAGTATAGGCGCTGTTGTGCTTTCTTGGTGGTAGCGTCGACGTGGGTGGACCAGGACAGATTTTTGGAGATGTGCACCCCTAGGAATTTGAAACTGCTAACCATCTCCACCTCGGCCCCGTTGATGCTGACAGGGGTGTGTACAGTACTTTGCTTCCTGAAGTCAATGACCAGCTCTTTAGTTTTGCTGGCATTGAGGGAGAGATTGTTGTTGCTGCACCACTCCACTAGGTTCTCTATCTCCCTCCTGTGGCAGGTGGAACTGATGCCAGGAGAGAGGTGGTAACTTACCACGGCAGCTCGGTGAGCGTGCTGGTCTTCCGACATTGGACGGTGGTCATCCTGGTCACGTTGCCCACACTGACAACCCCTTCCTCCCAGGAGGTATTGGTGAGCCTGCTGCTGGTCCCCTGACTCCCTCGGGAGACAGGCTGCCCCGTCTCTTGTTCACAACATTGAGAATCCTGGCCAGGCGAACATTCCCGAAGTGAGGAGCAGGTCTGTGCGCTGCCGTGCTGACTGGGAGTGAGTGGTGAGGGAATGTTTAAACGCAGCTCCTCCCTGTTAGCAGCGAGATGCTGAGGCGCGTGCCTGGTGAATCAGGCGGTGAGATAGCCAGCGGTGGCGTGATGCTTGTGAGGGCTAATTTTCAGCACTCAGTGCGTAAAAATCTGGTCAAAATCTCAGCAATGTGGCCGTCGAGAGGCACTCCGCCAATCGCACCCAAAATGACACTTAGAAACTTGACCGTTAAGTCGCGCCCTCGGCGTTGACGTTGGGACTGAATTGCGTGCGCTTTGCGGTCCTGTTGGGGGCGCTATTTGTGGAGCAATTCAGGACAGGCTAATGAGCCACCATTCAGCTGGCGGGAATTCTGAGCACATCCCGGCCCAGCCGGCATGCTAACCGCTGGGGCCGCAGTTCGGGCCAAAGAGCCTCTTCTACAACCACTGCACTGACCACGCACTCGCTGCAGCCACCGAGATGGCTCATAGACCCCCCCCCCTCCCCACCCCCGAGGTCAGGGAAGTCAGAACCCCCCCCCGAGGTCAGGGAAGCCAGATCCCCCCCCCCCCGAGGTCAGGGAAGCCAAACCCCCCCCCCCCCCCGAGGTCAGGGAAGCCAAACACCCCCCCCCCCCGAGGTCAGGGAGGCCAGACCACCCCCCCCCGAGGTCAGGGAGGCCAGACCACCCCCCCCCCCCCGAGGTCAGGGAAGCCAGACCCCCCCTCCCCCGAGGTCAGGGAAGCCAGACCCCCCCCCCCCCCCCGAGGTCAGGGAAGCCAGACCCCCCCTCCCCCGAGGTTAGGGAAGCCAAACCCCCCCCCCCCCCGAGGTCAGGGAAGCCAAAAAAAAAACCCTCCCCGAGGTCAGGGAAGCCAGAACCCCCCCCCCCCCCGAGGTCAGGGAAGCCAGACCCCCCCTCCCCCGAGGTTAGGGAAGCCAGACCCCCCCCCCCCCCCCCGAGGTCAGGGAAGCCAGACCCCCCCCTCCCCCGAGGTTAGGGAAGCCAAACCCCCCCCCCCCCGAGGTCAGGGAGGCCAGACCCCCCCCCCCGAGGTCAGGGAGGCCAGACCCCCCCCCCCCCGAGGTCAGGGAAGCCAGACCCCCCCCCCCGAGGTCAGGGAAGTCAGACCCCCCCCCCCCGAGATCAGAGAAGTGAGACCCGTCCCCCCCCGAGGTCAGGGAAGTCAGAACCACACCCCCCCCCCACCCCGAGGTCAGGGAAGCCAGAACCCCCCCCCCACCGAGGTCAGGGAAGCCAGACCCCCCCCTCCCCTGAGGTCAGGGAAGTCAGAACCCCCCCCCCCCCCGAGGTCAGGGAAGCCAGACCCCCCCCCGAGGTCAGGGAAGTCAGACCCCCCCCCCCGAGATCAGAGAAGTGAGACCCGCCCCCCCCCCGAGGTCAGGGAAGTCAGAACCACACCCCCCCCCCACCCCGAGGTCAGGGAAGCCAGAACCCCCCCCCCACCGAGGTCAGGGAAGTCAGACCCACCCCCTTCCCACCCCCGAGGTCAGGGAAACCAGACCCCCCCCCCCCCCCAAGGTCAGGGAAGTCAGACCCCCCCCAAGGTCAGGGAAGCCAGACCCCCCCCCCCGAGGTCAGAGAAGCCAGAGCCTCCCTCCCGAGGTCAGGAAAGCCAGACCCCCCCTCCCCCGAGGTCAGGGAAGCCAAACCCCCCCCCCCCCCCCGAGGTCAGGGAGGCCAGACCCCCCCCCCCCCCCGAGGTCAGGGAAGCCAGACCCCCCCCTCCCCCGAGGTCAGGGAGGCCAGACCCCCCCCCCCCCTGATGTCAGGGAAGCCAGGTGGACCCACAGCTCCGTGCCAGTGAGGAGCGAAGAGGCACCCTCTTCCCCAGCATGGACCACAGGCTCCCTGCGCCCCTGAACGCTGCCCACAAGGTGATGGCAGGGACGGTCAGTGCTGCCAGTCACTCCAGGAGACAGCTGGTGATGAAGAGGGTTGGGAGTGAGTGGTGAGGCCTCAGCCCTGAGGGGGCAGAGAACCAGGGAGGGTTCCGAAATTGTGGTGCAGGTGTCCTCTGGTTGGGGTGAGCTCTGTTGGACCCCTGCTTGCTCTGCAATCTCTGCAGCATCTCTGAGGAGTGCCAACACCTGGTGGGCTCCTGATGGAGCTTGGCCCTTGATACAGTTAGGGTATGACGGTGCCCGGAGTCTGGCCACCCTCCCAGATGAGCAGAGTCTCTCTGAGCATTGACAGGACAGAGTGAGCAGCCAGGGATCCGATTTTGGCCGGATTCTCCATCCGGTCGTGGTTCCCGTTTACATAGATGCACAGAACAGACAGTGCAGAAGGAGGCCATTCGGCCCATCGAGTCTGCACCGACCCACTTAAGCCCTCACTTCCACCCTATCCCCATAACCCCTCCTAACCTTTTTGGACTCAAAGGGCAATTTATCATGGCCAATCCACCTAACCTGCACATCTTTGGACTGTGGGAGGAAACCGGAGCACCCGGAGGAAACCCACGCAGACACTGGGAGGATGTGCAGACTCCACACAGACAGTGACCCAGCGGGGAATCGAACCTGGGACCCTGGAGCTGTGAAGCCACAGTGCTAACCACTGCGCTACCGTATCGTTTGTGGTGTCCCGAGGTGGAGAATTCTGCCCATTGTGTACATTGATCTACTGACAGACTCTATTTTAAAAGCAGTTCCTCTTTATTTTCAACCCTATTTCTATTCTCCTGGTCTATAAATCTAGTTATTCTCTGGCCATTCATGTTCCCATGTCCTCCCCAGTCAGCCCCAGGGTCTCCATTCCTACATTTATATTTGTTTAGCTTCTTGCGGATCACTCCCCCCTCCCCCAGCTGACTAGTTTAAACTGTTTGGCACTTCCTCTTTATTCAATCCACCAGCACATTGCTGTCATTCCAGTTAGTTCCATCAGCTCTGTGCCACAGGGATAGGGCGGGGGAGTGGCCTGGGTAGGGGGCTCTTTCCGAGGGGCGGTGTGGACTCGATGGGCCGAATGGCCTCCTTCTGTCCTGTTGGAGTTCTCTGGATTCAAGGTGCAGACAGGCTGGCTGCATTTCATCAAGTTATTTGTTTGATATTGTGGATTTGCTCAGAATGTGTTGCCAAACCCAGTTCTTTCTGTCATTGCAGCCATTCTATTACCCAAAGGATGTAGGACTCCTGATTGGTGGAGCCAATTCTTCAAAGTATTTGCGCCTGGAAGTCCATTATCACAACCCTGTGAGAGTGTCCGGTGGGTCCAATCTCAATGTATAATAAATGTGTGTGTCTGTGTGTCACTGTGTTTGTGTCATTGGGTGTCTGTGTGAATGTGTGTCACTGTGTGTGTGTGTCACTGTGTGTCTGTGTGTGTGTGTGTCACTGTGTGTGTGTGTCACTGTGTGTTTGTGTGCGTGTGTGTCACTGTGTGTGTGTCATTGTGTGTCTGCGTGTGTGTGTGCCTGTGTGTGTGTCTGCGTTTGTATGTGTGTGTGTGTCTCTGTGTGTGTGTCGCTGTGTGTCTGTGTGTGTGTGTCAGTGTGTGTATGTGTGTGTGTATCACTGTGTTCCTGTGTGTGTCACTGTGTGTGTGTGTGTCACTGTGTGTGTGTGTTTGCCTGTGTGTGTGTGTCACTGTGTGTCACTGTGTGTGTGTGCCTGTGTGCGTGTGTGTCACTGTGTGTGCCTGAGTGTGTGTGTGTGTGTGTGTGAGTGCCTGTGTGTGTGTCACTGTGTGTGTGTCACTGTGTGTGTGCCTGTGTGCGTGTGTCACTGTGTGCCTGTGTGCGTGTGTCACTGTGTGCCTGTGTGCGGGTGTGTCACTGTGTGCGTGTGTGCCTGTGTGTGTGTGCCTGTGTTTGTGTGTGTGTGCCTGTGCGTGTGTGTCACTGTGTGTGTGTGTCACTGTGTGTCTGTGTGTGTGTGTCACTGTGTGTCTGTGTGTGAGTGTCACTGTGTGTGTTGTGTGTGTGTCACGGTGTGTGTGTGTGTGTGTGTGTGTGCGTGTGTGCCTGTATGCGTGTGTGACTGTGTGTGTGTGTCACGGTGTGTGTGTGTCACTGTGTGTGTGCCTGTGTGTGTATGTGTGCATCACTGTGTGTCTGTGTGTCACTGTATGTCTGTGTGTGAGTGTCACTGTGTGTGTTGTGTGTGTGTCACTGTGTGTGTGTGCCACTGTGTGTGTGTGTGTCACTGTGTGTGTGTGTCATTGTGTGTGTGTGTGTGTGTGTCACTGTGTCTATGCGTCATAATGTGCGTGTGTGTGTCACTGTGTGTGTGTCACCGTGTGTGTGTCTCACTGTGTGTGTCACTGTGTGTGTGTGCCTGTGTGCGTGTGTCACTGTGTGCCTGTGTGCGTGTGTCACTGTGTGCCTGTGTGCGGGTGTGACTGTGTGCGTGTGTGCCTGTGTGTGTGTGCCTGTGTTTGTGTGTGTGTGCCTGTGCGTGTGTGTCACTGTGTGTCTGTGTGTGAGTGTCACTGTGTGTGTTGTGTGTGTGTCACGGGGTGTGTGTGTGTGTGTGTGTGTGTGCCTGTGTGCGTGTGTGCCTGTATGCGTGTGTGACTGTGTGCCTGTGTGTGTGTGCCTGTGTGTGTGTGTGTGTGCCTGTGTGTGTGTGTCACTATGTGTGTGTGTGTGTCACAATGAGCGTGTGTGTGTCACTGTGTGTGTGTGTCACTGTGTGTGTGTCACTGTGTGTGTGGCTCACTGTGTGTGTGTGTCACTGTGTGTGTGTGTTTGCCTGTGTGTGTGTGTGTCACTGTGTTTGTGTCACTGTGTGTGTGCCTGTGTGCGTGTGTGTCACTGTGTGTGCCTGAGTGTGTGTGCCTGTGTGTGTGTGTGTCACTGTGTGTGTGTCTGTGTGTGTGCCTGTGTGCGTGTGTCACTGTGTGCCTGTGTGCGTGTGTCACTGTATGCCTGTGTGACTCTGTGCATGTGTACCTGTGTGTGTGTGCCTGTGCCTGTGCATGTGTGTCACTGTGTGTGTATGTCACTGTGTGTCTGTGTGTGAGTGTCACTGTGTGTGTTGTGTGTGTGTCACGGTGTGTGTGTGTGCCTGTGTGCGTGTGTGCCTGTATGCGTGTGTGACTGTGTGTGTGTGTCACGGTGTGTGTGTGTCACTGTGTGTGTGCCTGTGTGTGTATGTGTGAGTGTCGCTGTGTGTGTTGTGTGTGTGTCACTGTGTGTGTGTGTGAGAGTGTGTGTGTGTGTCACTGTGTGTGTGTGTGTCACAATGTGCGTGTGTGTGTCACTGTGTGTGTGTCACCGTGTGTGTGGCTCACTGTGTGTGTCACTGTGTCTTTGTGTGTGTGTCACTGTGTCTGTGTGTGTGTCAGTGTGTGTGTGTCAGTGTGTGTGTGTCAGTGTGTGTGTGTCTCACTGTGTGTGTGTGTCACAGTGTGTGTGTGTTACACTGTGTGTGTCACTGTGTCTGTGTGTGTGTCACTGTGTGTGTGTCTTACTGTGTGTGTGTCACTGTGTGTGTGTGCCGCTGTGTCTGTGTGTGTGTCACGGTGTGTGTGTGTCACTGTGTGTGTGCCTGTGTGTGTCACTGTGTGTGTGTGTGAGAGTGTGTGTGTGTGAGTGTCACTGTGTGTGTGTGTGTCACAGTGTGTGTGTGTCACAATGTGCGTGTGTGTGTCACCGTGTGCGTGTCACCGTGTGTGTGTCACTGTGTGTGTGTCACTGTGTGTGTGGCTCACTGTGTGTCACTGTGTCTTTGTGTGTGTGTCACTGTGTCTGTGTGTCAGTGTGTGTGTGTCTCACTGTGTGTGTGTGTCACAGTGTGTGTGTTACACTGTGTGTGTCACTGTGTCTGTGTGTGTGTCACTGTGTCTGTGTCACTGTGTGTGTGTGCCACTGTGTCTGTGTGTGTGTCACTGTGTGTGTGTGTCACTGTGAGTGGCACTGTGTGTGTGTCACTGTGTGTCTGCGTGTCACTGTGTGTGTGTGAGTCACTGTGTGTGTGTCACTGTGTGTGTGTGTGTCACTGTGTGCGCCTGTGTGTCACTTTGTGCCTGTGTGTGTGTGTCACTGTGGTGTGTGTGTCACTGTGGTGTGTGTGTGTCACTGTGTGTCTGTGTGTGTGTGTCACTGTCTGTTTGTGTCACTGTGTGTGTGTGCGCGCCGGTGTGTGTGTCTCACTGTGTGTATGTGTGTCACACTGTGTGTATGTGTGTCACTGTGTGTGTGTGCCGGTGTGCGTGTGTGTCGCTATGTGCCTGTGTGTGTGTGTCACTGTGTGCCTGTGTGCGTGTGTGACTGTGTGTCTGTGTGCGTGTGTGACTGTGTGCGTGTGTGCCTGTGTGTGTGTGCCTGTGTGTGTGTGTCACAATGAGCGTGTGTGTGTCACTGTGTGTGTGTCACCGTGTGTGTGGCTCACTGTGTGTGTGTCACTGTGTCTTTGTGTGTGTGTCACTGTGTCTGTGTGTGTGTCAGTGTGTGTGTGTCTCACTGTGTGTGTGTCACTGTGTGTGTGTGTCACACTGTGTGTGTCACTATGTCTGTGTGTGTGTCACTGTGTCTGTGTGTATGTCTCACTGTGTGTGTGTCTCAGTGTGTGTGTGTGCCACTGTGTCTGTGTGTGTGTCACTGTGTGTGTGTGTGTCACTGTGTGTGGCACTCTGTGTGTGTCACTGTGTGCCTGTGTGTGTGTGTTAGTGTGTATGTGTGTCATTGTGTGTCTGTGTGTGTGTCTGTGTGTGTGTGTCTGTGTGTGTGTCACTGTGTGTGTGTGTGTGTCACTGTGTGTGTGTCACTGTGTGTGTGAGTGTGTCACTGTGTGCCTGTGTGTCACTTTGTGCCCGTGAGTGTGTGTCACTTTGGTGTGTGTGTCACTGTGTGTGTGTGTGTGTCACTGTCTGTTTGTGTCACTGTGTGTGTGTGTGCGCCGGTGTGTGTGTGTCACTGTGTGTCTGTGTGTCACTGTGTGTGTGTGTGTCACTGTGTGTCTGTGTCACTGGGTGTGTGTGTGTCACTGTGTGTGTGTGACTGTGTGTGTCACTGTGTGTGTGTGTCACTGTGTGTGTGTCACTGTGTGTGTGTGTGTCACTGTGTGTCTGTGTCACTGTGTGTGTGTCACTGTGTGTCTGTGTCACTGTGTGTGTGTGTGTCACTGTGTGTGTGTCATTGTGTGTGTGTGTCACTGTGTGTCTGTGTCACTGTGTGTGTATGTGTGTCACTGTGTGTGTGTGTCACTGTGTGTCTGTGTCACTGTGTGTGTGCGTGTCACTGTGTGTGTGTGTCACTGTGTGTGTATGTGTGTCACTGTGTGTGTGTGGCACTGTGTGTCTGTGTCACTGTGTGTGTGTGTGTCACTGTGTGTGTGTGTCACTGTGTGTCAGTGTCACTGTGTGTGTGTGTGTCACTGTGTGTGTCACTGTGTGTCTGTGTCACTGTGTGTGTGTGTCACTGTGTGTGTCACTGTGTGTGTGTGTCACTGTGTGTCACTGTGTGTGTGTCACACTGTGTGTGTCACTGTGTCTGTGTGTGTGTCACTGTGTCTGTGTGTATGTCTCACTGTGTGTGTGTCTCACTGTGTGTGTGTGCCACTGTGTCTGTGTGTGTGTCACTGTGTGTGTGTGTGTCACTGTGTGTGGCACTGTGTGTGTGTCACTGTGTGCCTGTGTGTGTGTGTTAGTGTGTATGTGTGTCATTGTGTGTCTGCGTGTGTGTCTGTGTGTGTGTGTCACTGTGTGTCTGTCACTGTGTGTGTGTCACTGTGTGTCTGTGTGTGTGTTACTGTGTGTGTGTGTGTGTGTCACTGTGTGTGTGTGTCACTGTGTGTGTGAGTGTGTCACTGTGTGCCTCTGTGTGCCTGTGTGTCACTTTGTGCCCGTGTGTGTGTGTCACTTTGGTGTGTGTGTCACTGTGTGTGTGTGTGTGTGTCACTGTCTGTTTGTGTCACTGTGTGTGTGTGTGTCACTGTGTGCGCCTGTGTGTCACTTTGTGCCTGTGTGTGTGTGTCACTGTGGTGTGTGTGTCACTGTGGTGTGTGTGTGTCACTGTGTGTCTGTGTGTGTGTGTCACTGTCTGTTTGTGTCACTGTGTGTGTGTGCGCGCCGGTGTGTGTGTCTCACTGTGTGTATGTGTGTCACACTGTGTGTATGTGTGTCACTGTGTGTGTGTGCCGGTGTGCGTGTGTGTCGCTGTGTGCCTGTGTGCGTGTGTCACTGTGTGCCTGTGTGCGTGTGTGACTGTGTGTCTGTGTGCGTGTGTGACTGTGTGCGTGTGTGCCTGTGTGTGTGTGCCTGTGTGTGTGTGCCTGTGTGTGTGTGTCACAATGAGCGTGTGTGTGTCACTGTGTGTGTGTCACCGTGTGTGTGGCTCACTGTGTGTGTGTCACTGTGTCTTTGTGTGTGTGTCACTGTGTCTGTGTGTGTGTCAGTGTGTGTGTGTCTCACTGTGTGTGTGTCACTGTGTGTGTGTGTCACACTGTGTGTGTCACTATGTCTGTGTGTGTGTCACTGTGTCTGTGTGTATGTCTCACTGTGTGTGTGTCTCAGTGTGTGTGTGTGCCACTGTGTCTGTGTGTGTGTCACTGTGTGTGTGTGTGTCACTGTGTGTGGCACTCTGTGTGTGTCACTGTGTGCCTGTGTGTGTGTGTTAGTGTGTATGTGTGTCATTGTGTGTCTGTGTGTGTGTCTGTGTGTGTGTGTCTGTGTGTGTGTCACTGTGTGTGTGTGTGTGTCACTGTGTGTGTGTCACTGTGTGTGTGAGTGTGTCACTGTGTGCCTGTGTGTCACTTTGTGCCCGTGAGTGTGTGTCACTTTGGTGTGTGTGTCACTGTGTGTGTGTGTGTGTCACTGTCTGTTTGTGTCACTGTGTGTGTGTGTGCGCCGGTGTGTGTGTGTCACTGTGTGTCTGTGTGTCACTGTGTGTGTGTGTGTCACTGTGTGTCTGTGTATGTGTGTCACTGTGTGTCTGTGTCACTGGGTGTGTGTGTGTCACTGTGTGTGTGTGACTGTGTGTGTCACTGTGTGTGTGTGTCACTGTGTGTGTGTGTCACTGTGTCTGTGTCACTGTGTGTGTCTGTGTCACTGTGTGTCTGTGTCACTGTGTGTGTGTCACTGTGTGTCTGTGTCACTGTGTGTGTGTGTGTGTCACTGTGTGTGTGTCATTGTGTGTGTGTGTCACTGTGTGTCTGTGTCACTGTGTGTGTATGTGTGTCACTGTGTGTGTGTGTCACTGTGTGTCTGTGTCACTGTGTGTGTGCGTGTCACTGTGTGTGTGTGTCACTGTGTGTGTATGTGTGTCACTGTGTGTGTGTGGCACTGTGTGTCTGTGTCACTGTGTGTGTGCGTGTCACTGTGTGTGTGTGTCACTGTGTGTCAGTGTCACTGTGTGTGTGTGTGTCACTGTGTGTGTCACTGTGTGTCTGTGTCACTGTGTGTGTGTGTCACTGTGTGTGTCACTGTGTGTGTCACTGTGTGTGTGTGTCACTGTGTGTCACTGTGTGTGTGTGTCACACTGTGTGTGTCACTGTGTCTGTGTGTGTGTCACTGTGTCTGTGTGTATGTCTCACTGTGTGTGTGTCTCACTGTGTGTGTGTGCCACTGTGTCTGTGTGTGTGTCACTGTGTGTGTGTGTGTCACTGTGTGTGGCACTGTGTGTGTGTCACTGTGTGCCTGTGTGTGTGTGTTAGTGTGTATGTGTGTCATTGTGTGTCTGCGTGTGTGTCTGTGTGTGTGTGTCACTGTGTGTCTGTCACTGTGTGTGTGTCACTGTGTGTGTGTGTGTGTGTCACTGTGTGTGTGTGTCACTGTGTGTGTGAGTGTGTCACTGTGTGCCTCTGTGTGCCTGTGTGTCACTTTGTGCCCGTGTGTGTGTGTCACTTTGGTGTGTGTGTCACTGTGTGTGTGTGTGTGTGTCACTGTCTGTTTGTGTCACTGTGTGTGTGTGTGCGCCGGTGTGTGTGTGTCACTGTGTGTCTGTGTGTCACTTTGTGTGTGTGTGTCACTGTGTGTCTGTGTGTGTGTGTCACTGTGTGTCTGTGTCACTGTGTGTGTGTGTGTGTCACTGTGTGTATGTGACTGTGTGTGTCACTGTGTGTGTGTGTCACTGTGTGTGTGTGTGTCACTGTGTCTGTGTCACTGTGTGTGTGTGTCACTGTGTGTCTGTGTCACTGTGTGTGTGTGTGTGTCACTGTGTGTGTGTCATTGTGTGTGTGTGTCACTGTGTGTGTGTCACTGTGTGTCTGTGTCACTGTGTGTGTGTCACTGTGTGTGTGTCACTGTGTGTCTGTGTCACTGTGTGTGTGTATGTGTGTCACTGTGTGTCTGTGTCACTGTGTGTGTGCGTGTCACTGTGTGTGTGTCACTGTGTGTGTATGTGTGTCACTGTGTGTGTGTGGCACTCTGTGTCTGTGTCACTGTGTGTGTGCGTGTCACTGTGTGTGTCACTGTGTGTCAGTGTCACTGTGTGTGTGTGTGTCACTGTGTGTGTCACTGTGTGTGTGCCACTGTGTGTCTGTGTCACTGTGTGTGTGTGTCACTGTGTGTGTGTGTGTGTGTCACTGTGTGTGTGTCACTGTGTGTGTGTGTGTGTCACTGTGTGTCACTGTGTGTGTGTGTCACTGTGTGTATGTCACTGTGTGTGTCACTGTGTGTCTGTGTCACTGTGTGTGTGTGTGTGTCACTGTGTGTCTGTGTCACTGTGTGTGTGTGTGTCGCTGTGTGTGTGTGTCACTGTGTGTGTGTCACTGTGTGTGTGTGTCACTGTGCGTCTGTGTCACTGTGTGTGTGTGTGTGTGTCACTGTGTGTGTCACTGGGTGTGTGTGACACTGTGTGTCACTGTGTGTGTGTCACTGGGTGTGTGTGTCACTGTGTGTCACTGTGTGTGTGTCACTGTGTGTGTGTGTCACTGTGTGTGTGTGTGTGTCACTGTGTGTGTGTCACTGTGTGTGTGTGTGTGTCACTGTGTGCGTGTCACTGTGTGTGTCACTGTGTGTGTCACTGTGTGTCTGTGTCACTGTGTGTGTGTGTGTGTGTGTCACTGTGTGTGTGTCACTGTGTGTGTGTGTCACTGTGTGTGTCACTGTGTGTCACTGTGTGTGTGTCACTGTGTGTGTGTCACTGTGTGTCTGTGTGTGTCACTGTGTGTGTGTCACTGTGTGTGTGTCACTGTGTGTCTGTGTGTGTCACTGTGTGTGTCACTGTGTGTGTGTGTGTCACTGTGTGTGTGTGTCACTGTGTGTGTGTCACTGTGTGTGTCACTGTGTGTGTGTGTCACTGTGTGTGTGTCACTGTGTGTGTGTGTGTGTGTCACTGTGTGTGTGTCACTGTGTGTGTGTGTGTCACTGTGTGTGTGTGTGTGTGTGTCACTGTGTGTGTGTGTGTCACTGTGTGTGTCACTGTGTGTGTGTCACTGTGTGTTTGTGTGTCACTGTGTGTGTGTGTCACTGTGTGTGTGTCACTGTTTGTGTCACTGTGTGTGTGTCACTGTGTCACTGTGTGTGTGTCACTGTGTGTGTGTCATTGTGTGTGTGTGTCACTGTGTGTCTGTGTCACTGTGTGTGTGTATGTGTGTCACTGTGTGTCTGTGTCACTGTGTGTGTGCATGTCACTGTGTGTGTGTGTCACTGTGTGTGTATGTGTGTCACTGTGTGTGTGTGGCACTGTGTGTCTGTGTCACTGTGTGTGTGCGTGTCACTGTGTGTGTGTGTCACTGTGTGTCAGTGTCACGGTGTGTGTGTCACTGTTTGTGTCACTGTGTGTGTGTCACTGTGTGTGTGTCACTGTGTGTCTGTGTCACTGTGTGTCTGTGTCACTGTGTGTGTGCGTGTCACTGTGTGTGTCACTGTGTGTGTGTGTGTGTCACTGTGTGTGTGTGTCACTGTGTGTGTCACTGTGTGTGTCACTGTGTGTGTGTGTCACTGTGTGTCACTGTGTGTGTCACACTGTGTGTGTCACTGTGTCTGTGTGTGTGTCACTGTGTCTGTGTGTATGTCTCACTGTGTGTGTGTCTCACTGTGTGTGTGTGCCACTGTGTCTGTGTGTGTGTCACTGTGTGTGTGTGTGTCACTGTGTGTGGCACTGTGTGTGTGTCACTGTGTGCCTGTGTGTGTGTGTTAGTGTGTATGTGTGTCATTGTGTGTCTGCGTGTGTGTCTGTGTGTGTGTGTCACTGTGTGTCTGTCACTGTGTGCGTGTCACTGTGTGTCTGTGTGTGTGTCACTGTGTGTGTGTGTGTGTGTCACTGTGTGTGTGTGTCACTGTGTGTGTGAGTGTGTCACTGTGTGCCTCTGTGTGCCTGTGTGTCACTTTGTGCCCGTGTGTGTGTGTCACTTTGGTGTGTGTGTCACTGTGTGTGTGTGTCACTGTCTGTTTGTGTCACTGTGTGTGTGTGTGCGCCGGTGTGTGTGTGTCACTGTGTGTCTGTGTGTCACTTTGTGTGTGTGTGTCACTGTGTGTCTGTGTGTGTGTGTCACTGTGTGTCTGTGTCACTGTGTGTGTGTGTGTGTCACTGTGTGTGTGTGACTGTGTGTGTCACTGTGTGTGTGTGTCACTGTGTGTGTCACTGTGTCTGTGTCACTGTGTGTGTGTGTGTGTCACTGTGTGTCTGTGTCACTGTGTGTGTGTCACTGTGTGTCTGTGTCACTGTGTGTGTGTGTGTCACTGTGTGTGTGTCATTGTGTGTGTGTGTCACTGTGTGTCTGTGTCACTGTGTGTGTGTATGTGTGTCACTGTGTGTCTGTGTCACTGTGTGTGTGCGTGTCACTGTGTGTGTGTCACTGTGTGTGTATGTGTGTCACTGTGTGTGTGTGTCACTGTGTGTCTGTGTCACTGTGTGTGTGTGTGTGTCACTGTGTGTGTGTGACTGTGTGTGTCACTGTGTGTGTGTGTCACTGTGTGTGTCACTGTGTCTGTGTCACTGTGTGTGTGTGTGTGTCACTGTGTGTCTGTGTCACTGTGTGTGTGTCACTGTGTGTCTGTGTCACTGTGTGTGTGTGTGTCACTGTGTGTGTGTCATTGTGTGTGTGTGTCACTGTGTGTCTGTGTCACTGTGTGTGTGTATGTGTGTCACTGTGTGTCTGTGTCACTGTGTGTGTGCGTGTCACTGTGTGTGTGTCACTGTGTGTGTATGTGTGTCACTGTGTGTGTGTGGCACTGTGTGTCTGTGTCACTGTGTGTGTGCGTGTCACTGTGTGTCAGTGTCACTGTGTGTCAGTGTCACTGTGTGTGTGTGTGTCACTGTGTGTGTCACTGTGTGTGTGCCACTGTGTGTCTGTGTCACTGTGTGTGTGTGTCACTGTGTGTGTGTGTGTGTGTGTCACTGTGTGTGTGTCACTGTGTGTGTGTGTGTGTCACTGTGTGTCACTCTGTGTGTGTGTCACTGTGTGTATGTCACTGTGTGTGTCACTGTGTGTCTGTGTCACTGTGTGTGTGTGTGTGTCACTGTGTGTCTGTGTCACTGTGTGTGTGTGTGTCGCTGTGTGTGTGTGTGTGTGTCACTGTGTGTGTGTCACTGTGTGTGTGTGTCACTGTGCGTCTGTGTCACTGTGTGTGTGTGTGTGTGTGTCACTGTGTGTGTCACTGGGTGTGTGTGACACTGTGTGTCACTGTGTGTGTGTCACTGGGTGTGTGTGTCACTGTGTGTGTCACTGTGTGTGTGTGTCACTGTGTGTGTGTGTGTGTCACTGTGTGTCTGTGTCACTGTGTGTGTGTCACTGTGTGTGTGTGTGTGTCACTGTGTGCGTGTCACTGTGTGTGTCACTGTGTGTCTGTGTCACTGTGTGTGTGTGTGTGTCACTGTGTGTGTGTCACTGTGTGTGTGTGTCACTGTGTGTGTCACTGTGTGTCACTGTGTGTGTGTCACTGTGTGTGTGTCACTGTGTGTCTGTGTGTGTCACTGTGTGTGTGTCACTGTGTGTGTGTCACTGTGTGTCTGTGTGTGTCACTGTGTGTGTCACTGTGTGTGTGTGTGTCACTGTGTGTGTGTCACTGTGTGTGTGTGTGTGTGTGTCACTGTGTGTGTGTCACTGTGTGTGTGTGTGTGTGTCACTGTGTGTGTGTCACTGTGTGTGTGTGTGTCACTGTGTGTGTGTGTGTGTGTCACTGTGTGTGTGTGTGTCACTGTGTGTGTCACTGTGTGTGTCACTGTGTGTCACTGTGTGTGTGTCACTGTGTGTTTGTGTGTCACTGTGTGTGTGTGTGTGTGTGTGTCACTGTGTGTGTGTGTCACTGTTTGTGTCACTGTGTGTGTGTCACTGTGTGTGTGTCACTGTGTGTGTGTCACTGTTTGTGTCACTGTGTGTGTGTCACTGTGTGTGTGTCATTGTGTGTGTGTGTCACTGTGTGTCTGTGTCACTGTGTGTGTGTATGTGTGTCACTGTGTGTCTGTGTCACTGTGTGTGTGCGTGTCACTGTGTGTGTGTGTCACTGTGTGTGTATGTGTGTCACTGTGTGTGTGTGGCACTGTGTGTCTGTGTCACTGTGTGTGTGCGTGTCACTGTGTGTGTGTGTCACTGTGTGTCAGTGTCACTGTGTGTGTGTGTCACTGTGTGTGTCACTGTGTGTCTGTGTCACTGTGTGTGTGTGTCACTCTGTGTGTCACTGTGTGTGTGCCACTGTGTGTCTGTGTCACTGTGTGTGTGTGTGTCACTGTGTGTGTGTGTGTGTGTGTGTGTGTCACTGTGTGTGTGTCACTGTGTGTGTGTGTGTCACTGTGTGTCACTCTGTGTGTGTGTCTGTGTGTGTGTGTGTATGTCACTGTGTGTGTGTCACTGCGTGTCTGTGTCACTGTGTGTGTGTGTCACTGTGTGTCTGTGTCACTGTGTGTGTGTGTGTGTCACTGTGTGTGTGTGTCACTGTGTGTGTGTCACTGTGTCTGTGTGTCACTGTGTGTCTGTGTCACTGTGTGTGTGTGTCACTGTGTGTGTCACTGTGTGTGTCACTGTGTGTGTGTCACTGTGTGTGTGTCACTGTGTGTGTGTGTGTGTCACTGTGTGTCTGTGTCACTGTGTGTGTGTCACTGTGTGTGTGTGTGTGTCACTGTGTGCGTGTCACTGTTTGAGTGTCACTGTGTGTCTGTGTGTGTCACTGTGTGTGTCACTGTGTGTCTGTGTCACTGTGTGTGTGTGTGTGTGTGTCACTGTGTGTGTGTCACTGTGTGTGTGTGTGTGTCACTGTGTGTGTCACTGTCTGTCACTGTGTGTGTGTCACTGTGTGTCTGTGTGTGTCACTGTGTGTGTGTCACTGTGTGTGTGTCACTGTGTGTCTGTGTGTGTCACTGTGTGTGTCACTGTGTGTGTGTGTCACTGTGTGTGTGTCACTGTGTGTGTGTGTGTCACTGTGTGTGTGTCACTGTGTGTGTGTGTCACTGTGTGTGTCACTGTGTGTGTGTCACTGTGTGTGTGTCACTGTGTGTGTGTGTCACTGTGTGTGTGTCACTGTTTGTGTCACTGTGTGTGTGTCACTGTGTGTGGGTGTGTCACTGTGTGTGTGTCACTGTGTGTGTGTGTGTGTGTCACTGTGTGTGTGTCACTGTGTGTGTGCGTGTCACTGTGTGTGTGTGTGTGTGTCACTGTGTGTGTCACTGTGTGTGTGTGTGTCACTGTGTGTGTGTCACTGTGTGTCACTGTGTGTGTGTCACTGTGTTTGTGTGTCACTGTGTGTGTGTGTGTGTCACTGTGTGTGTGTGTCACTGTGTGTGTGTCACTGTTTGTGTCACTGTGTGTGTGTCACTGTGTGTGTGGGTGTCACTGTGTGTCACTCTGTGTGTGTGTCACTGTGTGTGTGTGTGTGTATGTCACTGTGTGTGTGTCACTGTGTGTCTGTGTCGCTGTGTGTGTCACTGTGTGTGTCACTGTGTGTCTGTGTCACTGTGTGTGTGTCACTGTGTGTGTGTGTGTCGCTGTGTGTGTGTGTGTGTGTCACTGTGTGTGTGTCACTGTGTCTGTGTGTCACTGTGTGTCTGTGTCACTGTGTGTGTGCGTGTGTGTGTCACTGTGTGTGTCACTGTGTGTGTGTGTCACTGTGTGTCACTGTGTGTGTGTGTGTGTCACTGTGTGTCTGTGTCACTGTGTGTGTGTCACTGTGTGTGTGTGTGTGTCACTGTGTGCGTGTCACTGTGTGTCACTGTGTGTGTCACTGTGTGTCTGTGTCACTGTGTGTGTGTGTGTGTGTGTCACTGTGTGTGTGTCACTGTTTGTGTCACTGTGTGTGTGTCACTGTGTTTGTGGGTGTCACTGTGTGTCACTCTGTGTGTGTGTCACTGTGTGTGTGTGTGTGTATGTCACTGTGTGTGTGTCACTGTGCGTCTGTGTCACTGTGTGTGTGTGTCACTGTGTGTGTCACTGTGTGTCTGTGTCACTGTGTGTGTGTGTGTGTGTCACTGTGTGTGTGTGTCACTGTGTGTGTGTGTGTCGCTGTCACTGTGTGTGTGTCACTGTGTGTGTGTCACTGTGTCTGTGTGTCACTGTGTGTCTGTTTCACTGTGTGTGTGTGTGTGTGTGTCACTGTGTGTGTCACTGTGTGTGTGTGTCACTGTGTGTCACTGTGTGTGTGTCACTGTGTGTGTGTGTCACTGTGTGTGTGTGTGTGTCACTGTGTGTCTGTGTCACTGTGTGTGTGTCACTGTGTGTGTGTGTGTGTCACTGTGTGCGTGTCACTGTGTGTGTGTCACTGTGTGTGTCACTGTGTGTCTGTGTCACTGTGTGTGTGTGTGTGTGTGTGTGTGTGTCACTGTGTGTGTGTGTGTCACTGTGTGTGTGTCACTGTGTGTGTGTGTGTCACTGTGTGTGTCACTGTGTGTGTGTCACTGTGTGTCACTGTGTGTGTGTCACTGTGTGTTTGTGTGTCACTGTGTGTGTGTGTGTCACTGTGTGTGTGTCACTGTTTGTGTCACTGTGTGTGTGTCACTGTGTGTGTGTCACTGTGTGTGTGTGTGTGTGTCACTGTGTGTGTGTCACTGTGTGTGTGTGTCACTGTGTGTGTGTCACTGTGTGTGTGTCACTGTGTGTCACTGTGTGTGTGTCACTGTGTGTTTGTGTGTCTGTGTGTGTGTGTGTGTCACTGTTTGTGTCACTGTGTGTGTGTCACTGTGTGTGTCACTGTTTGTGTCACTGTTTGTGTCACTGTGTGTGTCACTGTGTGTGTGTCACTGTGTGTGTGTCACTGTTTGTGTCACTGTGTGTGTGTCACTGTGTGTGTGTCACTGTTTGTGTCACTGTGTGTGTGTCACTGTGTGTGTGTCACTGTTTGTGTCACTGTTTGTGTGTCACTGTGTGTGTGTCACTGTGTGTGTGTGTGTGTGTGTGTCACTGTGTGTGTGTCACTGTGTGTGTCACTGTGTGTGTGTCACTGTGTGTCACTGTGTGTGTGTCACTGTGTGTTTGTGTGTCACTGTGTGTGTGTGTGTGTCACTGTGTGTGTGTCACTGTTTGTGTCACTGTGTGTGTGTCACTGTGTGTGTGTCACTGTTTGTGTCACTGTGTGTGTGTCACTGTGTGTGTCACTGTGTGTGTGTCACTGTGTGTGTGTCACTGTTTGTGTCACTGTGTGTGTCACTGTGTGTGTGTCACTGTGTGTGTGTCACTGTTTGTGTCACTGTGTGTGTGTCACTGTGTGTGTCACTGTGTGTGTGTCACTGTGTGTGTGTCACTGTTTGTGTCACTGTGTGTGTGTCACTGTGTGTGTGTCACTGTGTGTGTCACTGTGTGTGTGTCACTGTTTGTGTCACTGTGTGTGTGTCACTGTGTGTGTGTCACTGTTTGTATCACTGTGTGTGTGTCACTGTGTGTGTGGAAGGACAACAAGAATGATTCTGGGACATGAGCTTCATTGTTGATGAACTGGGTTCAGTTTCACAAACTCAATGGGTGAGTTTCTGTGTTTGGGAGACATTCCGTTGTGGCCGCGTCGGTGCCGTGCCGAGCTCCCAAAATATAAATGGCTGCAGAATGGCCGGGTCTGTGGCCGGGTCTGTGGCCGGGTCTGTGGCCGGGCATGTGGCCGGGTCTGTGGCCGGGCCTGTGGCCGGGTCTGTGGCCGGGTCTGTGGCCGGGTCTGTGGCCGGGTCTGTGGCCGGGTCTGTGGCCGGGCCTGTGGCCGGGTCTGTGCTTGGCGACGACTTGCAGAGGTTAAGCCAACATGGCTCCGGCTGTGTGTGGACCCAACCTGGCAGATAGTGCCCCCCGCCACCCCCGGGCCACCCCCGGGCCACCACCCCCAGCCCTCACGGAAGCCCCCCCCCCCCCGGCCAGCAGCGCGGCTCCCGTATGACTGTGGTGATGCTGGACACAGTCCGCAGCTTCCACTCCGGGTTCCCGCAGGGCTGGGACCTCGCGGCCCCCACGCCGTCGTGAACCCGGCCCACCGGGGACAGGCCCCCACGCCGCGTCCTGAGGCCGTCCCAACAGCATGCGCTGCCTGACCCGATGATGCCATTTCGAAGAGGGCGGAGGAAACCGCACTCAAACCGGCGGCACCCCTGATTTGGGAGTCAGGAGGGATTCTCCTCCCTATCGCCAATTATGATATCAGCATCGGGGAACTCACCTGGATAATATACCTGCTGACTCAAACAGAGGAAGCAGACCCTGTCAATTCCTGGGGAGAGAAAATCAGTCAACTGGGTTAGGCCCCCTCAGATCTTTGATCTGCAAGCCATTCATTCATTGCTCTTTGATGGGGGGGTGTCTGGTGGGCAGTGTGGAGGGGAAGGATGGTCCTTCAATGGACTTTGGAAGCAACTCCCTTAAAGACTTACCGCCTTGGCAAATTGTTTGGGTTTGGAAGAGGGAGCAATATTATAGTTGTTAGGATACTATTGTAAAACCTTTGTCTGTTCTGTGTTTCCATTTTAATTACTGTCCTGGCTGCCTTTAATCTACAGTCTACCTGCTAGCTGCTGCAAACGAAAATCACCTCTGGCCTAATGGACTAGCCAGGACTTCCCTTTAGGTTCTGTGGCAGAGCCCATGATGTCAGTTGATAGACTTGGCAAACAGCCAATTGGTGAATTTGGAATGATGAGGGGTCACCTGTTCTTGCTGCTGACTCCGAATCTTCAGGAAGGAGGGTCTTGTGAAGAGTTCCATTTTGTCCTGAGTTCTGTGAGGAGAGATTCAGCCAGGAAGTAGCTGGAATCTCCCCCCCCTCTCTCTTTCTCTCTCTGCCAGGCGATTTAAAAACCTCCGAGTCAGACCTGTGAAGTCGCTCCTGTTTTAAAGACAGACAGATTCTCACCAGGTCTGTAATACAATAATCCCCTGTCTGAATGGCTGGGAAGAACCCAGACCCGATTGGTGGGTAGAGTAGGTGATTCGGACACGTGGGCTGTCAGTCTCCTCTATTGCCTGGTTTCATTCTTATATAACCCTATACAGCCTTGTTTAGCCTGCGTAACCCTGTCTACCCACTTTAGCCACAGCATCAGCATGTTTAATAAACCAGCAAGGACTCAGGTGAATGAAATCCTATCACTTACATTGACAGGAAAGTTGGACAATTCCGGGATTCGCTTGTTCTACACTCCTACATTACGGAAGTTCAATGCCGGGATCATGGAGCTGGGGCTTGTTTACACACCAGTCATGGCTATTCCACCACGGGAAGCAAGCTTTGTACTCAGGGGTTACTGTACAGCAGATTGTACCCAGCAGGTGAGTGATGCACAGTGTCTCAGACTGATCACCTGGTCATAGAACAGGGCAAAGAATGAGATGCGAGAGAGTGACCGGGACACAGAGAGTGACCGGGACACAGAGAGTGACCGGGACACAGAGAGTGACCGGGACACAGAGAGTGACCGAGACACAGAGAGTGACCGAGACACAGAGAGTGACCGAGACACAGAGAGTGACCGGGACATAGAGAGTGACCGAGACACAGAGAGTGACCGAGACACAGAGAGTGAACGGGACACAGAGAGTGAACGGGACACAGAGAGTGACCGGGACATAGAGAGTGACCGGGACATAGAGAGTGACCGAGACACAGAGAGTGACTGAGACACAGAGAGTGACCGAGACATAGAGAGTGACCGGGACACAGAGAGTGAACGGGACACAGAGAGTGACCGGGACATAGAGAGTGACCGGGACACAGAGAGTGAACGGGACACAGAGAGTGACCGGGACATAGAGAGTGACCGGGACATAGAGAGTGACCGAGACACAGAGAGTGACTGAGACACAGAGAGTGACCGAGACATAGAGAGTGACCGAGACACAGAGAGTGACCGGGACACAGAGAGTGACCGGGACACAGAGAGTGAACGGGACACAGAGAGTGACCGGGACATAGAGAGTGACCGGGACATAGAGAGTGACCGAGACACAGAGAGTGACTGAGACACAGAGAGTGACCGAGACATAGAGAGTGACCGAGACACAGAGAGTGACCGAGACACAGAGAGTGACCGAGACACAGAGAGTGACCGAGACACAGAGAATGACTGGGACACAGAGAGTGACTGGGACACAGAGAGTGACTGGGACACAGAGAGTGACCGGGACACAGAAAGACTGGGACACAGAGAGTGACCGGGACACAGAGAGTGACCAAGACACAGAGAGTGACCGGGACACAGAGAGTGAACGGGACACAGAGAGTGACCGGGACACAGAGAGTGACCGGGACACAGAGAGTGACCGAGACACAGAGAGTGAGGGACACAGAGAGTGACCGGGACACAGAGAGTGACCGAGACACAGAGAGTGACCGGGACACAGAGAGTGAACGGGACACAGAGAGTGACCGAGACACAGAGAGTGACCGGGACACAGAGAGTGACCGGGACACAGAGAGTGACCGGGACACAGAGAGTGACCGGGACACAGAGAGTGACCGAGACACAGAGAGTGACCGGGACACAGAGAGTGACCGGGACACAGAGAGTGAGGGACACAGAGAGTGACCGGGACACAGAGAGTGACCGAGACACAGAGAGTGAGGGACACAGAGAGTGACCAAGACACAGAGAGTGAGGGACACAGAGTTACTGAGACACAGAGAGTGACCGGGACACAGAGAGTGACCGTGACACAGAGAGTGACCGTGACACAGAGAGTGACCGTGACACAGAGAGTGAGGGACACAGAGTTACTGAGACACAGAGAGTGACTGAGACACAGAGAGTGAGGGACACAGAGAGCGACTGAGACACAGAGAGCGACTGAGACACAGAGAGCGACTGAGACACAGAGAGTGACTGAGACACAGAGAGTGACTGAGACACAGAGAGTGACCGTGACACAGAGAGTGAGGGACAGAGAATGACCGGGATACAGAGAGTGACTGGGACACAGAGAGTGAACGGGACACAGAGAGTGAACGGGACACAGAGAGTGACCGGGAGAGTGACTGGGACACAGAGAGTGACCGAGACACAGAGAGTGACCGGGGCACAGAGAGTGAGGGACACAGAGTGACTGAGACACAGAGAGTGACTGAGACACAGAGAGTGACTGAGACACAGAGAGTGACCGTGACACAGAGAATGACTGGGACACAGAGAGTGACCGGGACACAGAGAGTGACCGGGACACAGAGAGTGACCGAGACACAGAGAGTGACCGAGACATAGGGAGTGACCGAGACATAGAGAGTGATCGAGACATAGAGAGTGACCGAGACACAGAGAGTGACCGAGACACAGAGAGTGAGGGACAGAGAATGACTGGGACACAGAGAGTGACCGGGACACAGAGAGTGAGGGACAGAGAATGACTGGGACACAGAGAGTGACCGGGACACAGAGAGTGACCGAGACACAGAGAGTGACCGAGACACAGAGAGTGACCAGGACATAGAGAGTGACCGAGACACAGAGAGTGACCGAGACACAGAGAGTGACCGAGACACAGAGAGTGACCGGGACACAGAGAGTGACCGGGATACAGAGAGTGACTGGGACACAGAGAGTGAACGGGACACAGAGAGTGAACGGGACACAGAGAGTGAACGGGACACAGAGAGTGACCGGGACACAGAGAGTGACCGGAAGAGTGACTGGGACACAGAGAGTGACCGGGACACAGAGAGTGACCGAGACACAGAGAGTGACCGAGACACAGAGAGTGAGGGACAGAGAATGACTGGGACACAGAGAGTGACCGGGACACAGAGAGTGACTGGGACACAGAGAGTGAGGGACAGAGAATGACTGGGACACAGAGAGTGACCGGGACACAGAGAGTGACCGGGACACAGAGAGTGACCGAGACACAGAGAGTGAACGGGACATAGAGAGTGACCGAGACACAGAGAGTGACCGAGACACAGAGAGTGACCGGGACACAGAGAGTGACCGGGACACAGAGAGTGACCGAGACACAGAGAGTGACCGGGACACAGAGAGTGACCGGGACACAGAGAGTGACCGGGACACAGAGAGTGACCGGGACACAGAGAGTGACCAAGACACAGGAGTGAGGGACAGAGAATGACTGGGACGCAGAGAGTGACCGGGACACGGAGAGTGACCGGGGCACGGAGAGTGACCGGGACACAGAGAGTGACCAAGACACAGAGAGTGAGGGACAGAGAGTGACCGGGACACAGAGAGTGACCGGGACACAGAGAGTGACCGGGACACAGAGTGACCGAGACACAGAGAGTGACCGGGACACAGAGAGTGACCGAGACACAGAGAGTGACCGAGACACAGAGAGTGACCGTGACACAGAGAGTGACCGGGACACAGAGAGTGACCGGGACACAGAGAGTGACCGGGACACAGAGAGTGAACGGGACACAGAGAGTGACCGAGACACAGAGAGTGACCGGGACACAGAGAGTGACCGGGACACAGAGAGTGAGGGACACAGAGAGTGACCGGGACACAGAGAGTGACCGAGACACAGAGAGTGAGGGACACAGAGAGTGACCAAGACACAGAGAGTGAGGGACACTGAGTTACTGAGACACAGAGAGTGACCGTGACACAGAGAGTGACCGTGACACAGAGAGTGACCGTGACACAGAGAGTGAGGGACACAGAGTTACTGAGACACAGAGAGTGACCGAGACACAGAGAGTGAGGGACACAGAGAGCGACTGAGACACAGAGAGTGACTGAGACACAGAGAGTGACTGAGACACAGAGAGTGACTGAGACACAGAGAGTGACCGTGACACAGAGAGTGAGGGACAGAGAATGACCGGGATACAGAGAGTGAACGGGACACAGAGAGTGACCGGGACACAGAGAGTGACCGGGAGAGTGACTGGGACACAGAGAGTGACCGAGACACAGAGAGTGACCGGGGCACAGAGAGTGAGGGACACAGAGTGACTGAGACACAGAGAGTGACTGAGACACAGAGAGTGACTGAGACACAGAGAGTGACCGTGACACAGAGAGTGACCGTGACACAGAGAATGACTGGGACACAGAGAGTGACTGGGACACAGAGAGTGACCGGGACACAGAGAGTGACCGAGACACAGAGAGTGACCAGGACATAGAGAGTGACCGAGACACAGAGAGTGACCGAGACACAGAGAGTGACCGAGACACAGAGAGTGACCGGGACACAGAGAGTGACCGAGACACAGAGAGTGACCGGGATACAGAGAGTGACTGGGACACAGAGAGTGAACGGGACACAGAGAGTGAACGGGACACAGAGAGTGACCGGGACACAGAGAGTGACCGGAAGAGTGACTGGGACACAGAGAGTGACCGGGACACAGAGAGTGACCGAGACACAGAGAGTGACCGAGACACAGAGAGTGAGGGACAGAGAATGACTGGGACACAGAGAGTGACCGGGACACAGAGAGTGACTGGGACACAGAGAGTGAGGGACAGAGAATGACTGGGACACAGAGAGTGACCGGGACACAGAGAGTGACCGGGACACAGAGAGTGACCGGGACACAGAGAGTGACCGAGACACAGAGAGTGAACGGGACATAGAGAGTGACCGAGACACAGAGAGTGACCGAGACACAGAGAGTGACCGGGACACAGAGAGTGACCGAGACACAGAGAGTGACCGTGACACAGAGAGTGACCGTGACACAGAGAGTGACCGAGACATAGAGAGTGACCAAGACATAGAGAGTGACCGAGACACAGAGAGTGACCGAGACACAGAGAGTGAGGGACAGAGAATGACTGGGACACAGAGAGTGACCGGGACACAGAGAGTGACTGGGACACAGAGAGTGACCGAGACACAGAGAGTGAGGGACAGAGAGTGACCGGGACACAGAGAGTGACCGGGACACAGAGAGTGACCGAGACATAGAGAGTGACCGAGACACAGAGAGTGACCGAGACACAGAGAGTGACCGAGACACAGAGAGTGAGGGACAGAGAATGACTGGGACACAGAGAGTGACCGTGACACAGAGAGTGACCGAGACATAGAGAGTGACCGAGACATAGAGAGTGACCGAGACACAGAGAGTGACCGAGACACAGAGAGTGACCGAGACACAGAGAGTGAGGGACAGAGAATGACTGGGACACAGAGAGTGACCGGGACACAGAGAGTGACCGGGACACAGAGAGTGACCGAGACACAGAGAGTGACCGGGACATAGAGAGTGACCGAGACACAGAGAGTGACCGGGACACAGAGAGTGACCGGGACATAGAGAGTGACCGGGACATAGAGAGTGACCGGGACATAGAGAGTGACCGAGACACAGAGAGTGACTGAGATACAGAGAGTGACCGAGACACAGAGAGTGACCGAGACACAGAGAGTGACCGGGACACAGAGAGTGACTGGGTGGGACACAGAGAGTGACTGGGACACAGAGAGTGACTGAGACACAGAGAATGACTGGGACACAGAGAGTGACTGGGACACAGAGAGTGACTGGGACACAGAGAGTGACCGGGACACAGAAAGACTGGGACACAGAGAGTGACCGGGACACAGAGAGTGACCAAGACACAGAGAGTGACCGGGACACAGAGAGTGAACTGGAACTGGTAGAAAGTGAGCACTGGGAAGGGGGGGTGGTGAGGGGGGTCAGACTGGAGCAGTGTTTGACCAGGAAGAGTGACGGGAGACGGATGGTGACCGGTGTAAAGAATGAACTGGGCAGGGATTGAGGGCCACAAACACATTCGGTCTGCTCTCGATCACAGTCAGTGAATTGTTAACCATTTTGTACAATCACTAAAGGTGTGTTGTTGATGTTTTGGATTTGTTCCTTTCCCAGAGCCTGCCTGAGTCTGGCATCCACATCTTTGCCTCACAGCTGCACACTCACCTTGCTGGTAGAGAGGTGAAGACTGTCCTTGTTCAGGGTGGCGTTGAGCTGGCCATTGTCAATGCTGATAGACATTATAGCACTCACTTTCAGGTATGGCTTGCTTGTTGCTCCATTCGTGTTCAAGTCTGAACAAGGCTAGTCTGGGCTCTCAAATCTACTCTAACAAAAGCAAACGTACAGATTAGGAACTGGATCAGGCCACAGCCCCTCGAGCCTGCTCTTGCCCTTTAATAAGATCATGGCTGATCTGACTGTGGCATCAACTTCATATTTCTGCCAACCCCGATCCCCTTCGACTCCCTCGTTAATCAAGAATCGACCGACTTCTGCCTTTAAAATATTCATTGACCCGGTCTCGGAATCTTCCAAAGGTTGGTGACCAGGGGCGTCATTCTCCGACCCCCCGCCTGGTTGGAGAATCGCCGGGGGCTGCCGTGAATCCCGCCCCTGCCGGTTGCCGAAGTCTCCGGTACCGAATATTCGGCGGGGGCGGGAATCGGGCCGCGCCGGTTGGCGGGCCCCCCCGTTGGATTCTCTGGCCCGGATGGGCCGAAGTCCCGCCGATAAATTGCCTGTCCTGCCGACGTGGATTAAACCACCTTCTGAACGGCGGGACAAGGCGGCGTGGGCGGGCTCCGGGGTCCTGGGGGGGGGCGCGGGGCGATCTGGCCCCGGGGGGTGACCCACGGTGGCTTGGCCCGCGATCGGGGCCCACCGATCCGCGGGCGGGCCTGTGCCGTGGGCGCACTCTTTCTCCACCATGGCGGAGGCGGAAGAGACTCCCTCCACTGCGCATGCGTGGGAAACTGTCAGCTGACGCTCCCGTGCATGCGCCGCCCCGAGATGTCATTTCCGCGCCAGCTGGCAGGGCAACAAAGGCCGTTTCCGCCAGCTGGCGGGGCGGAAATTCCTCCGGCGTCGGCCTAGCCCCTCAATGTTGGGGCTCAGCCCCCAAAGATGCGGAGCATTCCGCATCTTTGGGGCGGCGCGATGCCCGTCTGGTGCCGTTTTGGGTGCCAGTCGGCGGACATCGCGCCATTTCGGGAGACTTTCGCCCTCTCTGAGAGAAAGGGGGGGGGATTCTCCACTCCCACGCCGGTTGGAAGAATCGCCTGGGCCGCCAAAATTCCCCGGGACGCCGGTTCGATGCCCTCCCGCGATTCTTCCAAGCGGCGGGAACGGCCCCGTCGAGTTTCATGGGCCGCAGGCCGGAGAATCGCTGGAGACACCGAAAATGGTGATTCTCCGGCACCCCCGCTATTCTCAGACACGGATGGGCCGAGCGGCCAGGCCAAAACGGCGGTGCCCACCGATTGTCGGGCCGTCCTCTCTGAAGGAGGACCTCCTTCCTTCCGCGGCCCCGCAAGATCCGTCCGCCATCTTCTTGCGAGGTGGACTTAGACGGCAACCACGCATGCGCGGGTGACGCCCGTTATGCGGCGCCGCTTTTACGCGGGCGACAAGGCCGGGCGCGGGTAGATGGCGCGGCCCCGATCCTAGCCCATTGTTGGGGCCTGAATCGGTCGGGACCGGGGCCGTTTCGCACCGTCGTGAACCTCGCGTCCACTTCGGCGCGGGAGTGGAGAATCCCGCCCAGGGTTTCTTCCCATTTATATCTTAAATGGGAGTTTAATCTGTGTCCCCGTGTTCCAGCAACTCATCAATCACCCCCTCTGCCTGTTGTACCAACCAGGAACAGCGAGGCCATTCAGCACCTTGAACCCTTTCCAACATTTAGTCAGGTTGTGGCTCTACCTGCCTGGATTCCATACTGATCCCTTCATCACCCTGCCAATAAAAATCCATCAATCCTACTTATGAAATATTTAATTGATCCTCAACAGTTTTATGTGTGAAAGTGAGTTTCCGATTTCCCCTCCTCGCCGGGTCAGGAAGTGTTCCTGACATCACCGCTCAACAGCCCAGCCCAAAATGTGAGGTTCTTGCCGCTTGTCCCAGGCTCCCCCACCCCCATTCCTGCCCCCCAATGGGAAATAGTTTCTCTTGACCCTATCAAACCCTTTAAACATTTTAAACACCTCAATTAGTCCATCCCTTGATCTCGTAAACTCAATGTATGAGTGTAGTGGTCCAGGAGACACGGAGATGAAGGTTCAAACAGATTTATTCTAAACTCAAAGGTAAAGTTGCACAACATGGCTGCCCAGCCCAGGACTCCACCCGTTACCATGGGAACTTGTGCTTCACCAGCCCCACAGAGAGATCGGTAAGTGATTCCTCGTGGTCCTGGTGAGGGCTTTCACCCCCCGCACCCCCCCCCCCCCACCCCCCCCCCCCCCCCCCCCGCCCCGCCCCAAGCCCAGATCCTTCCTCACTCCCGCGACAATGAGGCCTCTTTTGCCTCTTTGCACACGGCCTTGTGCCCACTCTCAGCGGACCTGGATTCGGGTGCATGAAACGGACGAGGGGTCGTTGCTTCCTCGCCAAGGGTTGAAGGACCCCTGATGGGGGCTTTTCCTTGATAGCACATTGAACATAGAACAGTACAGCACAGTACAGGCCCTTCGGCCCACAATGTTGTGCCGACCATTTATCCTAATCTAAGATCAACCTAACCTACACCCCTTCAGTTTACTGCTGTCCATGTGCCTGTCTAAGTGTCGCTTAAATGTCCCGAATGACTCTGACTCCACCACCTCTGCTGGCAGTGCTTTCCACACACCCACCACTCTCTGTGTAAAGAACCGACCTCTGACATCTCCCCTATACCTTCCTCCAATCACCTTAAAATTATGTCCCCCCGTGACAGCCATTTCCACCCTGGGGAAAAGTCTCTGGCTATCCACTCTATCCATGCCTCTCATCACCTTGTACACCTCTATCGAGTCACCTCTCTGCCTTCTTCGCTCCAGTGAGAAAAGCCCTAGCTCCTTCAATCTTTCTTCATAAGACATGCCCTCCAGTCCAGGCAGCATCCTGGTAAATCTCCTCTGTACCCTCTCCAAAGCATCCACATCCTTCCTATAATGAGGCGACCAGAACTGGACACAATATTCCAAGTGTGGTCTAACCAAGGTTTTATAAAGCTGCAGCAAAACCTCGCGGCTCTTAAACACAATCTCCCTATTAATGAAAGCCAACACACCATACGCCTTCTTAACAACCCTATCAACCTGGGTGGCAACTTTGAGGGATCTATGTACGTGGACCCCAAGATCCCTCTGTTCCTCCACACTTCCAAGAATCCTGCCTTTAACCCTGTATTCAGCATTCAAATTCGACCTTCCAAAATGAATCACTTCACATTTATCTCGGTTGAACTCCATCTGCCACTTCTCAGCCCAGCTCTGCATCCTGTCAATGTCCTGTTGTAACCTGCAACAACCCTCAACACTATCTACAACTCCCCCAACTTTTGTGTCATCGGCAAACTTACTAACCCACCCTTCCACTTCTTCACCCAAGTCATTTATAAAAACCACAAAGAGCAGATGTCCCAGAACAGATCCTTGCGGGACACCACTGATCACTGACCTCCAAGTGGAATACTTTCCATCCACTACCACTCGCCGTCTTCTTTCGGCCAGCCAATTCTGTATCCAGACATCCAAATTTCCCTGTATCCCGTGCCCCCTAACTTTCTGAATGAGCCTACCATGGGGAACCTCATCAAATGTCTTACTGAAATCCATATACACCACATCCACTGCCCGACCTTCATCAATGTGTCTCATCACATCCTCAAAGAATTCAATGAGGCTTGTGAGGCATGACCTGCCCCTCACAAAGCCATGCTGACTATCTTTAATCAAACTATGTTTTTCATAATAATCCTATCTCTCAGAATCCTTTCCAATATTTTGCTCACCACAGACGTAAGACTGACTGGTCTGTAATTCCCACGGATTTCCCTATTCCCTTTCTTGAAAGGGGAACAACATTCGCCTCCCTCCAATCATCCGGTACTACTCCAGTGGAGAGTGAGGATGCAAAGATCATCGCCAACGGCGCAGCAATCTCCTCCCTCGCTTCCTGTCAGGCCCAGGGAACTTATCTATCCTGATGCTTTTTTAAATTTCCAGTTCATCCTCCTTCTAATATCAACTTGTTTGAGTCTATTAACCTGGTTCACACTGTTCTCATGAGCAACAAGTTCCCTCTAGTGAATACTGAAGCAAAGTATTCATTTAGGGCCTCCCCCATCTCCTCAGACTCTAGGCACAAGTTCCCTCCACTATCCCTGATCGGCCCTACTCTCACTCTGATCATCCTCCTATTTCTCACATAAGTGTAGAACGCCTAGGGGTTTTCCCGAATCCTTCCCACCAGGGCTTTTTCATGCCCCCTTCTAGCTCTCCTCAGTTCATTTTTGAGTCCCTTCCTGGCTACCTTGTAACCCTCTAGAGCCGAATCAGATCCTTGCTTCCTCAACCATACGTAAGCTTCCTTCTTCCTCTTGACTAGAAGCTCCACATCTCTTGTCATCCAAGGCTCCTTCACCTTACCATTCCTTCCTTGTCTCAGTGGGACAAAACTATTCAGCACTCGCAGCAAGTGCTCCTTAAACAACCCCCACATTGTTGTGCATTTCCCCAAGAACAATTGTTCCCACTTTATGCTCCTCAGCTCCTGACTAATAGCAGTATAATTTCCCCTCCCCCAATTAAATACATAGAACATAGAACATAGAAAATACAGCACAGAACAGGCCCTTCGGCCCACGATGTTGTGCCGAACCTTTGTCCTAGATTAATCATAGATTATCATTGAACTTACAGTGCAGAAGGAGGCCATTCGGCCCTTTCAGTCTGCACCGGCTCCTGGAAAGAGCACCCTACCCAAACTCAACACCTCCACCCAACACCAAGGGCAATTTTGGACATTAAGGGCAATTTATCATTGGCCAATTCACCTAACCTGCACATCTTTGGACTGTGGGAGGAAACCGGAGCACCCGGAGGAAACCCACGCAGACACGGGGAGGACATGCAGACTCCGCACAGACAGTGACCCAAGCCGGAATCGAACCTGGGACCCTGGAGCTGTGAAGCAATTGTGCTATCCACAATGTTACCGTGCTGCCCTTAAGAACGAATAAATCTACACTATATCATTTTACCGTAATCCATGTACCTATCCAATAGCTGCTTGAAGGTCCCTAATGTTTCCGACTCAACTACTTCCACAGGCAGTGCATTCCATGCCCCCACTACTCTCTGGGTAAAGAACCTACCTCTGATATCCCTCCCTATATCTTCCACCTTTCACCTTAAATTCATGTCCCCTCGTAATGGTTTGTTCCACCCGGGGAAAAAGTCTCTGACTGTCTACTCTATATATTCCCCTGATCATCTTATAAACCTCTATCAAGTCACCCCTCATCCTTCTCCGTTCTAATGAGAAAAGGCCTAGCACCCTCAACCTTTCCTCGTAAGACCTACTCTCCATTCCAGGCAACATCCTGGTAAATCTTCTTTGCACCTTTTCCAAAGCTTCCACATCCTTCCTAAAATGAGGCGACCAGAACTGTACACAGTACTCCAAATGTGACCTTACCAAAGTTTTGTACAGCTGCATCATCACCTCACGGCTCTTAAATTCAATCCCTCTGTTAATGAACGCGAGCACACCATAGGCCTTCTTCACAGCTCTATCCACTTGAGTGGCAACTTTCAAAGATGTATGAACATAGACCCCAAGATCTCTCTGCTCCTCCACATTGCCAAGAACTCTACCGTTAACCCTGTATTCCGCATTCATATTTGTCCTTCCAAAATGGACAACCTCACACTTTTCAGGGTTAAACTCCACCTGCCACTTCTCAGCCCAGCTCTGCATCCTATCTATGTCTCTTTGCAGCCGACAACAGCCCTCCTCACTATCCACAACTCCACCAATCTTCGTATCGTCTGCAAATTTACTGACCCACCCTTGAACTCCCTCATCCAAGTCATTAATGAAAATCACAAACAGCAGAGGACCCAGAACTGATCCCTGCGGTACGCCACTGGTAACTGGGATCCAGGCTGAATATTTACCATCCACCACCACTCTCTGACTTCTATCGGTTAGCCAGTTCGTTATCCAACTGGCCAAATTTCCCACTATCCCATGCCTCCGTACTTTCTGCACAAGCCTACCATGGGGAACCTTATCAAATGCCTTACTGTTATAACCTGCCTACTGACGATTGGCTGGGGACTAATGATTATCCCACAATCCTATGGGAGTATGAACTTCCCCAATGAGGGGGGCGGAGAAACTCCTACTATAAATAAGCTGGCCAGTCCAGGAACCAGGAGGAAGGAGAAGGTAGCAAGGGAAGTTACTGCTACTGCTATGTATATGTTGTTATAGTAAATAAACTTTATTATTTTGTATCTTTAAAACTCGTGCTGGATTCTTCGGGGCCCTTACAAAACTGGTGACGAAGGTTAAAGTGAATAGCTGTCTACACTGCTGAAGCCACCTCCCTGGATTTTTGTTGGATACAGGTTGGAAGTTGTTTTCTATTACACCATGCCTCTGTACGGACGTTTGGATGTTTTTGATGCTGCGCTGGAAAGCTGGAACCAGTACACGCAACGGATGCGTTACTATTTCCGGGCAAACAATATCACTGAAAACGAGCGCCAGGTGGTCATATTGCTCACCGCCTGCGGACCGCATACGTTTGGGGTGATTAGGAGCCTTACGTACCCAGCTGCGCCGGACACCAAAACGTTTGACGAACTTGTGAATATAGTGGGGCAACACTTTAACCCAACCCCGTCCACGATAGTCCAGCGTTACCGGTTTAATACCGCTGAGAGGACCCCTGGAGAATCCCTTGCCGATTTTTTATCCAGGCTACGCGGGATTGCGGAGTACTGTGACTATGGTGAGACCTTGTCAGAAATGTTACGCGACCGTTTGGTTTGCAGTATTAACAATGCGGCCACCCAGAGAAAGTTGTTAGCGGAGCCAACATTGACTTTTCAACAGGCCATTCAAATAGTCTTGTCCCGAGAGAGCGCAGAGCGAGGAGTGCAGGAGCTACAGGGAATGGAAGTGCATGCCTTGGGGCGCAACCCTTTCCGCCCAAAAACGTCCCCCCGCACTCCTGCGGTACCTTGGGCGAGGCAACGACCAGACCGACGCCAGTGGCCATCAGACATCCCTCCCCGAAGGGAGCCTTCTCCAGAGCCAATGGATGAGGAGCCATGTCCGTGTCAGACTTGTAGGCGCCGACCCCGTCGCGGACGGCGGTCCTGGGGACGCCAGAGGCGCCGTCGTTCCGACCGAAACTGGGACCAGCCCAGGGGCCGTAACTGGGACCAGCCCAGAGGCCGTACCTTCCATGTGGATGAACCTGCGGCAACCACTCCTGAGGACGTGGAGACGGAGGACGACTGCCTGCAGCTGCATTGTGTGGCAGCTCCCCGTGTGGCCCCCATTAAGGTGACAGTACGGGTCAATGGTCACCCGCTGGAGATGGAGTTGGACACTGGCGCAGCGGTCTCCGTGATCGCCCAGAAGACATTCGACCGCATCAAGCAGGGTATACAGACCCTTACATTAACTGACTCACAGGCCAGGTTGGCCACCTACACGGGGGAACCACTGGACATTGCAGGAACTACAATGACCCCTGTTGTCTATGGACGCCAGGAGGGGCGTTTCCCACTTATCGTAGTGCGTGGCCATGGGCCCAGCCTGTTGGGTCGGGACTGGTTGCGCCATTTGCGGTTGCAATGGCAGCACATCCTCCAAACAGTTTCTGGAGGGTTGACTGAGGTGCTAGGACGATACCCAGAGGTATTCCAGCCTGGTCTGGGGAAAATAAAAGGGGCCGTAGCCCGTATCCAAGTTGAACCAGGAGCCACACCGCGCTATTTCCGGGCGCGCCCAGTGCCTTACGCTTTGCTCGAGAAGGTAGAAGGGGAGCTCACTCGTTTGGAGAGTTTGGGTATTATCAGGCCTGTCCGTTTTGCTGACTGGGCAGCACCAATTGTGCCAGTAATGAAGCCAGATGCCACAGTTCGCTAGTGTGGCGACTATAAACTTACAGTGAATACAGTTTCCCGACTCGACCGATACCCAATGCCTCGCATAGAGGATCTCTACGCGAAACTTGCAGGCGGACTCTCATTCACAAAATTAGATATGAGTCACGCCTACCTGCAGTTGGAGCTGGACCCTGCCTCCCGACCATATGTAACAATTAACACACACCGGGGCCTGTATGAATATACACGGTTGCCCTTTGGAGTATCCTCTGCCTGCGCAATTTTTCAACGTGTTATGGAGGGCATTTTGAGAGGTTTACCACGTGTGGCTGTCTACCTAGATGACGTTTTGATTACAGGGACGTCGGAGCAGGAACATTTGGAAAATCTGGAGGCTGTCCTTAAACGCCTTTCGGAGGCTGGAGTCCGTTTACGTCACACAAAGTGCGTATTTCAGGCAAAGGAAGTAGTCTACCTAGGTTATCGGGTGGACCGCGAGGGTCTGCACCCCGTCGCAGAGAAGGTGCGTGCAATTCAACATGCCTCCGCCCCGACTGACACTTCGCATCTTCGTTCTTTTCTCGGTCTCGTAAACTATTACGGGAAGTTCCTCCCCAATCTGGCAACTACGCTGGCCCCTTTGCACCTTCTGCTAAAGAAAAATCACACCTGGGTTTGGGGTCAGCCGCAAGAAACCGCTTTCCGGCGGGTAAAGCAACAATTGTCGTCGTCTGGGTTACTAACCCACTATGATCCGGGAAAGCCTTTGCTCGTCACATGTGATGCATCCCCGTATCGTATTGGGGCTGTCCTGTCCCACAAGATGGAGAACAGGGCCGAGCGACCGATAGCTTTCGCCTCCCGCACATTGACTGCAGCGGAGAAGAAGTACGCGCAGATCGAGAAGGAGGGCCTGGCAGTGGTTTTCGCGGTGAAACGCTTCCACCAGTATGTGTACGGCCGCCATTTCACTATCGTGACTGATCATAAGCCCCTGCTGGGACTCTTCAGAGAGGATAAGCCGATACCGCCCATTGCTTCTGCACGGATCCAGCGCTGGGCTTTGTTGCTTGCTGCATATGAGTATTCTCTGGAGCACAAACCAGGTACGCAGATAGCAAATGCCGACGCACTGAGCCGATTGCCTTTATCGACCGGCCCCATGTCGACCCCCACGACCGGTGAGGTGGTCGCAACCCTAAATTTTATGGACACCTTGCCTGTCACGGCATCACAGATCCGTGAGTGGACCCAGACGGAGCCAGTCCTGTCAAAGGTTCGGCACATAGTCCTGTATGGTGGGCAGCATAGACAGCTCCCAGGCGAGTTACGGGCATTTTCCTCCAAGCTGTCAGAGTTCAGCGTGGAAGACGGCATCCTCTTGTGGGGGACACGTGTGGTTGTCCCGGAAAAAGGCCAGGAGCTGATATTATCAGACTTGCACAATGGGCATCCGGGCGTGACCAAGATGAAAATGTTGGCCCGGAGTTATGTCTGGTGGCCAGGCCTCGACACCGACATTGAGAAGGTGGCCCAAAACTGTTCCATTTGTCAGGAGCATCAGAAGCTTCCGCCGGCCGCGCCCCTACATCACTGGGAATGGCCAGGGCGGCCTTGGGCACGCTTGCATGCAGATTTCGCAGGCCCTTTTCAGGGATCCATGTTCCTTCTACTAATTGACGCCCAGTCCAAATGGCTGGAGGTGCATAAGATGCAGGGGACAACGTCCTGCGCAACAATTGAAAAAATGCGTTTATCATTTAGCACGCATGGCCTCCCCGAGGTGCTGGTCACGGATAATGGCACTCCATTCACGAGTGAGGAGTTTGCTAGGTTTACAAAAATGAACGGCATCCGCCATATCCGCACTGCCCCTTACCACCCGGCTTCAAATGGGTTGGCAGAGCGTGCAGTGCAAACATTCAAAAGAGGCCTAAAGAAGCAGTCTTCCAGATCAATGGACACGAGACTGGCTCGGTTTTTGTTTACGTACAGGACCACCCCCCATACAGTGACTGGGGTAGCTCCCGCAGAACTCCTAATGGGCCGGAGACTTCGCACCCGCCTTAGTATGGTCTTCCCGGACATTGGCGCAAAAGTACGCCGCACACCAGAACGGCAGGGACCGGGATTGTCTCGGCATCGTCCGATTCGGCAGTTTGCACCCGGTGACCCAGTATTCGTGCGGAATTTTGCTGGTGGTGCCCAATGGGTTCCTGGGGTAATCTTTCGCCAAACGGGCCCTATATCGTACCAAGTGCAAGCCCAGGGTCGTCTCCAGCGAAAACATGTAGACCACGTCCGGTCCAGAAGATCATCCCCGCAAAAGATTCCCCGCCCCCGGAGCTCAGTTCAACAGCGGCAAAGACCAGAAACAAGGGAAGGTAGTCCTCCAAATCTTCCACTGGTGCCTCACTCAAAACCTGCGCAGGTCATGACGGGACCGAATGGGGACAGAGACGCTGACATGACAGAGGCATGACATGACTCCGAGATGGAGACACAGGATGAATCAGAGGGGGAATCCTCGGGTCCACAGGCCGTGGATGTACAACCGCGCCGTTCATCACGGAAGCGCCGGTCTCCGTCTCGTTATACGCCGCCTGATCCAGCGCCGCGTGCAAATGGCGTCCGGCCTGCGGCCAAACGAGTTCGACGCCTTCCTTCGCCAGGGCCTACGGTGGATTCCTTGGACTTTGGGGGGGAGGGATGTTATAACCTGCCTACTGACGATTGGCTGGGGACTAATGATTATCCCACAATCCTATGGGAGTATGAACTTCCCCAATGAGGGGGGCGGAGAAACTCCTACTATAAATAAGCTGGCCAGTCCAGGAACCAGGAGGAAGGAGAAGGTAGCAAGGGAAGTTACTGCTACTGCTATGTATATGTTGTTATAGTAAATAAACTTTATTATTTTGTATCTTTAAAACTCGTGCTGGATTCTTCGGGGCCCTTACAAAACTTACTAAAATCCATGTACACTACATCCACTGCTTTACCTTCATCCGCATGATTGGTCACCTCCTCAAAGAATTCAATAAGACTTGTAAGGCAAGACCTACCCCTCACAAATCCGTGCTGACTATCCCTAATCAAGCAGTGTCTTTCCAGATGCTAAGAAATCCTATCCTTCAGTACCCTTTCCATTACTTTGCCTACCACCGAAGTAAGACTAACTGGCCTGTAATTCCCAGCGTTATCCCTAGTCCCTTTTTTGAACAGGGGCACGACATTCGCCACTTTCCAATCCCCTGGTACCAACCCTGTTGACAGTGAGGACGAAAAGATCATTGCCAACGGCTCTGCAATTTCATCTCTTGCTTCCCATAGAATCCTTGGATATATCCCGTCAGGCCCGGGGGACTTGTCTATCCTCAAGTTTTTCAAAATGCCCAACACATCTTCCTTCCTAACAAGTATTTCCTCGAGCTTACCAATCTGTTTCACACTGTCCTCTCCAACAATATCGCCCCTCTCATTTGTAAATACAGAAGAAAAGTACTCGTTCAAGACCTCTCCTATCTCTTCAGACTCAATACACAATCTCCCGCTACTGTCCTTGATCGGACCTACCCTCACTCTAGTCATTCTCATATTTCTCACATATGTGTAAAAGGCCTTGGGGTTTTCCTTGATCCTACCCGCCAAAGATTGTTCATGCCCTCTCTTAGCTCTCCTAATCCCTTTCTTCAGTTCCCTCCTGGCTATCTTGTATCCCTCCAATGCCATGTCTGAACCTTGTTTCCTCAACCTTACATAAGTCTCCTTTTTCCTCTTAACAAGACATTCAACCTCTCTTGTCAACCATGGTTCCCTCACTCGACCATCTCTTCCCTGCCTGACAGGGACATACATATCAAGGACACGTAGCACCTGTTCCTTGAACAAGTTCCACATTTCACTTGTGTCCTTCCCTGCCAGCCTATGTTCCCAACTTATGCACTTCAATTCTTGTCTGACAACATCGTATTTACCCTTCCCCCAATTGTAAACCTTGCCCTGTTGCACGTACCTATCCCTCTCCATTACTAAAGTGAAAGTCACAGAATTGTGGTCACTATCTCCAAAATGCTCCCCCACTAACAAATCTATCACTTGCCCTGGTTCATTACCCAGTACTAAATCCAATACTGCCCCTCCTCTGGTCGGACAATCTACATACTGTGTTAGAAAAGCTTCCTGGACACACTGCACAAACACCACCCCATCCAAACTATTTGATCTAAAGAGTTTCCACTCAATATTTGGGAAGTTAAAGTCGCCCATGACTACTACCCTATGACTTCTGCACCTTTCCAAAATCTGTTTCCCAATCTGTTCCTCCACATCTCTGCTACTATTGGAGGGCCTATAGAAAACTCCTAACAAGGTGACTGCTCCTTTCCTATTTCTGACTTCAACCCATACTACCTCAATAGGGTGATACTCCTCGAACTGCCTTTCTGCAGCTGTTATACTATCTCTAATTAATAATGCCACCCCCCCACCTCTTTTACCACCCTCCCTAATCTTATTGAAACATCTATAACCAGGGACCTCCAACAACCATTTCTGCCCCTCTTCTATCCAAGTTTCCGTGATGGCCACCACATCGTAGTCCCAAGTACCGATCCATGCCTTAAGTTCACCCACCTTATTCCTGATGCTTCTTGCGTTGAAGTATACACACTTCAACCCATCTCCGTGCCTGCAAGTACTCTCCTTTGTCAGTGTTCCCTTCCCCACTGCCTCATTACACGCTTTGGCGTCCTGAATATCGGCTACCTTAGTTGCTGGACTACAAATCCGGTTCCCATTCCCCTGCCAAATTAGTTTAAACCCTCCCGAAGAGTACTAGCAAACCTCCCTCCCAGGATATTGGTGCCCCTCTGGTTCAGATGCAACCCGTCCTGCTTGTACAGGTCCCACAAGCAATACCTTCCCATACTGTGTGTTCCTATCCCTCTCCATGTCTATGGTAAAGGTCAAGGAGTTGTGGTCACTGTCACCGAAATGCTCTCCCACCGAGACATCTGACACCTGGCCTGGTTCGTTGCCGAGCACCAAGTCCAATATGGCCTCCCCCCTAGTCGGCCTATCTACATATTGAGTCAGGAATCCTTCCTGTACACACCTGACAAAATCTGCTCCATCCAAACCATTTGCACTAAGGAGGTTCCAGTCAATATTAGGGAAGTTGAAGTCACCCATGACAACAACTCTGATACTTCTGCACTTTTCCAAGATCTGCCGCCCAATCTGTTCCTCTATCTCTCTGCTGCTATTGGGGGGTCTACAGAAAACTCCCAATAAAGTGACTGCTCCTTTCTTGTTTCTGACTTCCACCCATACTGACTCAATAGACAAACCCTCCTCAGCTACCTCCTTTTCTGCAACTGTGATGCACTCCCTAATTAACAGTGCCACTCCCCCTCCTCTTTTACCTCCCTCCCTATTCTTCTGAAAACATTTAACCCTGGAACATTTAACAACCATTCCTGCCCCAGTGAAATCCATGTCTCCGTAATGGCCACAACATCCTAGGTCCAAGTACTGACCCATGCTCGAAGTGCATCGCCCTTATTCCTGACACTCCTTGCATTGAAACAGACACACTTTAACCCATTCCACTGAGTGCAACTTTACCCTATCAACTGTCTATCCTTCCTCACAGACTTGCTGCATACTATTTCTGCCTGTTCAACAGCTACCCTATCCTCTGATCCATAGCTCTGGCTCACATTCCCCTGCCAAACTAGTTTAAACCCTCCCGAAGAGCTCTAGCAAACCTCCCACCCAGGATCTTGGTGCCCCTCGAGTTTAGGTGCAATCCGTCCTTCATGTACAGGTTCCACCTTCCCCAGAAGACATCCCAATGATCCACATATCTGAAGCCTTCCTTCCTGCACCAGCCCTGTAGCCACGTGTTCAGCTGCACTCGCTCTCTGTTCCTTGCCTCACTTGCACGTGGCACCGGTAGTAACCCTGAGGTCACTATTCTGCTTGTCCTGCTCTTAAGCTTCCAACCTAACTCCCTAAAATCACTTTTTAGATCTTCATCCCTATTCTTAGCTATGTCGTTGGTACCAATGTGCACCACGACTTCTGACTGCTCCCCCTCCCCCTTAAGGATCCTGAAGACACGATCCGAGACATCCCTGGCCCTGGCACCCGGGAGGCAACATATTCTCCGGTAGTCTCGCTTGCGACCACAGAATCTCCTATCTATTCCCCTAACCATTGAGTCTCCTCCGATCACTATCGCTTTTTTATTCTCCCCCCTTCCCTTCTGAGCCCCAGAGCCAGACTCAGTGCCAGGGACCTGGCCGCTAGGGCCTTCCCCCGGTCGGTCATCCCCCCCAACAGCATCCAAAACGGTATACTTGGGCGAAATTCTCCGTAATCGGCGCGATGAACGGCGCAAATCAGTCGGGCATCGCGCCGCCCCAAAGGTGCGGAATCCTCCGCATCTTGACCGGCCGAGCCCTAACCTTGAGGGGCTAGGCCCGCGCCAGACTGATTTCCGCCCCGCCAGCTGGCGCTCACGGCATCCCCGCGCATGCGCAGTGGAGGGAGTCCCTTCTGCCTCCGCCATGGTGGAGACCGTGGCGAAGGTGGAAGGAAAAGAGTGCCCCCACGGCACAGGCCCACCCGTGGATCATTGGGCCCTGGTCGCGGGCCAGGCCACCGTGGGGGCACCCCCCGGGGCCAGATCGCCCCGCGCCCCCCCCCCCCCAGGACCCCGGAGCCCGCCCGCGCCGCCTTGTCCCACCGGTAAGAGAGGTGGTTTAATCCACGCCGGCGGGACAGGCATTCCAGCAGCGGGACATCGGCCCATCCGGGTCGGAGAATCGCCGGGGGCTGGCGTGAATCCCGCCCCCACCGGTTGCCAAAGTCTCCAGCACCGGATATTCAGCGGGGGCGGGAATCGCGCCGCGCCGGTTGGCGGGCCCCCCCACTCGATTCTCCGGCCCGGATGGGCCGAAGTCCCGCCGATAAATTGCCTGTCCTGCCGGCGTAAATTAAATCACCTACCTTACCGGCGGGACAAGGCGGCGTGGGCGGGCTCCGGGGTCCTGGGGGGGGGGCGCGGGCTGATCTGGCCCCGGGGGGTGCCCCCACGGTGGCCTGGCCCGCGATCGGGGCCCACCGATCCGCGGGTGGGCCTGTGCCGTGGGGGCACTCTTTCCCTTCCGCCTCCGCCACGGTCTCCACCATGGCGGAGGCGGAAGAGACTCCCTCCACTGCGCATGCGCGGGAAACTGACAGCGGCCGCTGACGCTCCTGCACATGCGCCGCCCGGGGATGTCATTTCCGCGCCAGCTGGCGGGGCGGAAATTCCTCCGACGTCGTCCTAGCCCCTCAATGTTGGGGCTCGGCCGTCACCGCTGTGGCCCTGACACCACGGACAGGCACCCAGTGCCACAAGTGAGCCTCCCCCCCTGCCTTCCGTGCAGGCGGCGTCTGTGGCCCAGGACATGGCTGCCCTCTCACAGGAGGCCATGAGCCAGTGCCAGCGCCAGATGGCAGAGGCGCTCAACGCCATGGCCCAGTCTCTGCAGGCCATGGCCCAGTCTCTGCAGGCCGTGGCCAAGTCTCAGCAGGTCATGGCCCAGTATCAGCAGGCCATCGCTGAGGGCATCGGCGCCATTGGCCATGTGCGAGCCGGCGTCGCTCAGTCACAGACAGGGTTTGCCAATCCCCTGAGCTCCATGGCTGCAAACCTGCAGACCCCTGTCGATACCAGCACGGGCCTCCAGGACTGGCAGCGCCAGATGTCGGGGGGGCGTCGGATGGCCAGTCCGTTCGCATCCCCCACCCATGTAGAGGCCTGGGGCCATCGGGCACCCCGAGGGAGGAGGAGATGCTGTGGTCCGTCCCGGGTCCCCCTGTAGGGGAGGTCCCGGAACACCGCGACACCTCGGACTCCCACCCCTTCCGTCCCAGGTGCATCGGGTGGGCAACGGGCAGGACAGGCTGGCAGCTCGCCATCCCAGTCGCCCGGGCCACAGCCCGGCCCATCTAGGCCAGGACGCCCCAGGAAACGGCCGCCAAAGGGATCCAGTGTCAGAGGGCAGGAATCACAGGAGTCCACCTCCAGTTCTGCTGTACCGTTTGGGGAACCACGTAGACGTAGTCAAAGGGCCCGTAAGGCCAAACAATTAGACACTGAGTAAGTTGGCACGGGTGCAGGGCACAGATGAGTTTTAGGGGCTAGGGCACGTGCATGAACTCCTTTGGTTATTAAAGTCAATGTTACACCTACAGAAGCTGCCTTTGTGCTCTGTCCAAAGCGTGCAGGGGTGTCATGTACGTTGAGCGCAAGTGTGTGTGTGTGTGAGGGGTGGTCTTACCTCAGCCCCAGGTGAGTCTGCCCCCTTCCCCCTGGGCAGCCATCAACATCCCCCGGGCAGAGGACAGGATCGTGCGCTGCAGTGTCACAGCCGCATGCAGGGATGGTCCGGGTGGATGGTGGTACTGTGGCCATGGGTCAGACATAGTCCAACGATGTAGAGCCAGGAGCTCATCGGAGGCGGGTTGTCATCATCCTCCATGGCCTGCGATAGACACGCGTCCACCCGCAACTGTGTGAGCCCGGCCCGTTGTGCCGCAGGTGGATCGGCAATGGGGGGGTGGTGTGCATGCGGGTGAGGTGGGTGGGGTTGGGGAGGGGGGTGAGGGTGCTGGGTGGGTGGATGGGTGGGGGGTGTGGGTGGTCGGCTGTTGCCATGGTGTGCGGTCTGTGGCCATACTACCCGATTCCCACGCCCATCTAGTCAGTGAAGCGGGCGTCTATCAGCCTATCCCGTGCCCGCTGGGCCAGCCAGTAACAGTGGACAGCCACCCGCCTGTGTCTAGCCCGTCTGCCCTGACCATTGTCCCCGTCCCCCTCATCTGGGAGGACTGCGCCTCTTCCTGCTGCTCCTCCACTCCGCCCTCCTCTGCCTGCGGCACATCGCCCCTCTGCTGGGCTATGTTGTGCAGGACACAGCACACCACAATGATGCGGCCGCCCCTATCTGACCGATACTGGAGGGCGCCCCCAGAGAGGTCCAGGCACCTGAAACGCATCTTCAGCACGCCAAAGCACCTCTCTATCACTCCCCTTGTCGCTACATGGGCATCATTGTAGCGGTTCTCCGCCTCATTGCGTGGCCTCCGTACAGGCGTCATCAGCCACGATCGCAATGGGTAGCCCCTGTCGCCCAGCAACCAGCCCCTCAGCCGGGGATGGCGTCCCTCGTACATGCCGGTGATGTATGACCGCGACAACACGAATGAGTCGTGTACACTGCCCGGGTAACGGGCGCAGACGTGCAGGATCATCATGCGGTGGTCGCAGCCCACCTGTATGTTCATCGAATAGGTCCCCTTCCTATTGGTGAACACGGCCCTGTTATCTGCAGGTGGCCGCACGGCGACGTGCATCCCATCGATCGCGCCCTGGAACATGGGGAACGCGGCCACGGCAGAGAAGCTCACGGCCCGGGCATCTTGGCTGGCCCGGTCCACAGGGAAGCGGATGTAGCGGTGCGCCATGGCATATATGGCATCTGTCACTGCCCGGATGCACCGATGCACCGATGTCTGCGATATGCCGGACAGGTCCCCACTCGGTGCCTGGAATGACCCCGTTGCATAAAAGTTCAGGCCCACCGTAACTTTGACGGACACGGGGAGAGGGTGTCCCCCGCCAGTGCCACGCGGTGACAGGTGTGCCAGCAGGTGGCAGATGTGTGCCACGGTTTCCCGCCTCATCCGGAGTCTCCTCCTGCATTCCCGGTCCGTGAGGTCCTGGTATGACTGCCGGGGCCAGTACACACGGGGCGCCCTCGGGTGCCTCCGTTGCCGTGGGGCCGCGACGTCCTCCTCCGTCTCCTCGTCCTGTCGGTCCGGTGTCCCTCCAGCCTGGGCGGCTGCCGCCTGCCCCTCTGCGGCAGCCTGCGCCGCCTCTCTGGCACGCTCCTCCTCCTCCTCCTCATCCAGGGCAACAGAGACAATAGCGGCTACCGCCATGGCGGCTAACATCGCTGGTTGATCGGAAAACATGACGGCCTGGTGGGGGGGAGGGGAACGACGACATGTCATCATTGCCCATACCCCCTCCTCCCCCCAGCCAGGCGACACTGACCGCATGGGTCCAACTGTTGGAGGCTGGCACCTGGCCAGGTGGACCAACTCACTTGCCCTCGCACCCCCCCTCCCCGGCACGGACCCCCCCCCCCATCCTCCTCCCCGGCACGGACCCCCCAAACCGCTGCCCCGGCACGGACCCCCCATCCCCCCTCCCCGGCACGGACCCCCCCCATCCCCCCTCCCCAGCACGGACCCCATCCTCCTCCTCGGCATGGACCCCCCCATCCTTCTCCCCGGCACGGACCCCCCTATCCTCCTCCCCGGCACGGACCCCCCCATCCCCCCTCCCCGGCACGGACCCCTCCATCCTCCTCCCCGGCACGGACCCCTCCATCCTCCTTCCCGGCACGGACCCCCCAACCCGCCGCCATGGCACAGACCCCCCCCCCATCCTCCTCCCCGGCACGGACCCCATCCCCCCTTCCCGGCACGGACCCCATCCCCCCTCCCCGGCACAGACCCCCCCCATCCTCCTCCCCGGCACGGACCCCCCCATCCTCCTCCCCGGCACGGACCCCCCCCATCCTCCTCCCCGGCACGGACCCCATCCTCCTCCCCGGCACGGACCCCTGCATCCTCCTCCCCGGCACGGACCCCCCCATCCTCCTCCCCGGCACAGACCCCATCCTCCTCCCCGGCACGGACCCCATCCTCCTCCCCGGCACGGACCCCCCATCCTCCTCCCCGGCACGGACCCCCCCATCCTCCTCCCCGGCACAGACCCCGTCCCCCCATCCTCCTCCCCGGCACGGACCCCCCCCATCCTCCTCCCCGGCACGGACCCCCCCCCATCCTCCTCCCCGGCACGGACCCCCCCCATCCTCCTCCCCGGCACGGACCCCCCCCATCCTCCTCCCCGGCACGGACCCCCCCCATCCTCCTCCCCGGCACGGACCCCCCCATCCTCCTCCCCGGCACGGACCCCCCCATCCTCCTCCCCGGCACGGACCCCCCCATCCTCCTCCCCGGCACGGACCCCATCCTCCTCCCCAGCACGGACCCCCCAATCCTCATCCCCGGCACGGACCCCCCCCATCCTCCTCCCCGGCACGGACCCCCCCATCCCCGGCACGGACCCCATCCTCCTCCCCGGCACGGACCCCCCATCCTCCTCCCCGGCACGGACCCCCCCATCCCCGGCACGGACCCCTGCATCCTCCTCCCCGGCACGGACCCCCCCCATCCTCCTCCCCGGCACGGACCCTCCTATCCTCCTCCCCGGCACGGACCCCCCATCCTCCTCCCCGGCACGGACCCCCCCATCCCCGGCACGGACCCCTGCATCCTCCTCCCCGGCACGGACCCCCCCCATCCTCCTCCCCGGCACGGACCCCCCCATCCCCCCTCCCCGGCACGGACCCCTCCATCCTCCTCCCCGGCACGGACCCCCCATCCTCCTCCCCGGCACGGACCCCCCAACCCGCCGCCATGGCACAGACCCCCCCCCCATCCTCCTCCCCGGCACGGACCCCCCCATCCCCCCTCCCCGGCACGGACCCCCCCATCCCCCCTCCCCGGCACGGACCCCTCCATCCTCCTCCCCGGCACGGACCCCATCCTCCTCCCCGGCACGGACCCCCCCATCCCCCCTCCCCGGCACGGACCCCCCCATCCTCCTCCCCGGCACGGACCCCCCCATCCTCCTCCCCGGCACGGACCCCATCCCCCCTCCCCGGCACGGACCCCCCCCATCCTCCTCCCCGGCACGGACCCCCCCATCCTCCTCCCCGGCACGGACCCCCCCATCCTCCTCCCCGGCACGGACCCCCCCATCCTCCTCCCCGGCACGGACCCCTCCATCCTCCTCCCCGGCACGGACCCCATCCTCCTCCCCGGCACGGACCCCCCCATCCTCCTCCCCGGCACGGACCCCATCCCCCCTCCCCGGCACGGACCCCTCCATCCTCCTCCCCAGCACGGACCCCCCCCATCCTCCTCCCTGGCACGGACCCCCCCCCCCCCCCATCCTCCTCCCCGGCACGGACCCCCCCATCCCCCCTCCCGGCATTCCCCCAGAGCCCAGCCCACTCTAACCAGCCCCCCCCCCCCCCCCGCCGCACACACTCACACAAAACCCTACACATACCTCTCCCCCACACATTCAGACTGCGGCCACGCCATCGTTTGTCCAGCGGTCAACCCCCCAGGCCGTCACCCACCTCCACGCTGGTCGGCGTAAACCTTGAGCACAGGTTGACGCCGATTCAAAGGTTTGATTTACGCCGACGTGACCCGTCATCACGTCGACGGGACTTCGGCCCATCCGGACGGGAGAATATCGACAGGCCCAAAATCGATGGCCTTGCGCCCACCCGCTGCCATTCTCCGGGGTCTGCGGCCCCATTGACGCCCCGCCGACTTTTCTCCCTTCGGAGACTTCGGCGGGCGGCGGGGGCGGAATTCACGGCGGCCAACGGCCATTCTCCGACCCGCTGGGGGGTCAGAGAATGACGCCCCTGAGGCTGGTCAGGAATTCCGTTATGGGCTCTCCAGGGATTCCTCCCTATATTAAATCTGTAGTGCTGGAGAATTACCAATGATCGGTTACAGTGGCTTGCTGCTAATTCTTCCAGTACATTCGGGACTGCTGGGTAAGTCCAACTCTGAACAATGTCAAAGGTCAGGGCTCCACAGGTGGTCGGAAGGATTACCTTTTGTTGGTCATTACCCTCTAAGCCATTTGTATGAAAGAAATAGTGCATTCTTTTGGCAAACTGGCCGAATCCTTTACGCCCGCATTGAATGACTGGAGTTTCCCAAATAGTGGTGTTCCCGGGTTTTCTTCCTACGTTTCCTTACCAGAGTTGTTTTCTTTAGCAGGGCTGTCCAGAATCCCATCTTGCTCCTCGTTGCCAGCGTAGTCAATAATTGAAGTAGAAGTTTAAAACAAGTTTACTGTAAACTGAAAGGTAATGTCGCACCTGCGATTGACAACACGAGTGGCTCAGCCCAAGAGTAACAGAGAACCCGGACCGGGTCCGTGTCCAGGACGGCCTCTAAAGGGCTCGGCCTCCGCCTGGTACAATGGGATCTCCACGGGGAAATCGATGACTGATTCTCTGTGGTCCACGTGAGGGGATCTCACAATAACGTGTCCTTGTAATTGAACTTTATTAATCCCAGCATCATTGAATAGAATAGAAACAGAACAGTAGATTGTGGTGAACCTACGAACAAAGAAACAAAGAAATGTACAGCACAGGAACAGGCCCTTCGGCCCTCAAAGCCCGTGCCGACCATGCTGTCCATCTAATCTAAAATCTTTTGCACTTCCTGGGTCCGTATCCTCTATTCCCATCCTATTCATGTATTTGTCAAATTGCCCCTTAAACATCACTATCGTCCCTGCTTCCACCACCTCCTCCGGTAGCGAGTTCCAGGCACCCACTACCCTCTGTGTAAATAACTTGCCTCGTACACCTCCTCTAAACCTTGCCCCTTGAACCTATGCCCCCTAGTAATTGACCCCTCTACCCTGGGGAAAAGCCTCTGACTATCCACTCTGTCTATGCCCCTCATAATTTTGTAGACCTCTATCAGGTCGCCCCTCAACCTCCCGTTGTTCCAGTGAGAACAAACTGAGTTTATTCAACCGCTCCTCATAGCTAATGCCCTCCATACCAGGCACATCCTGGTAAATCTCTTCTGCACCCTCTCTAAAGCCTCCACATCCTTCTGGTAGTGTGGCGACCAGAATTGAACACAATACTCCAAGTGTGGCCTGATTAAGGTTCTATACAGCTGCAACATGACTTGCCAATTTTTATACTCAATGCCCCGGCCAATGAAGGCAAGCATGCCGTATGCCTTCTTGACTACCCTTCTCCACCTGTGTTGCCCCTTTAAGTGACCTGTGGACCTGTACACATAGATCTCTGTCAATACTCTTGAGGGTTCTACCATTCACTGTATATTCCCTACCTGCATTAGACCTTCCAAAATGCATTATTTCACATTTGTCCGGATTAAACTCCATCTGCCATCTCTCTGCCCAAGTCTCCAAACGATCTAAATCCTGCTGTATCCTCTGACAGTCCTCATCGCTATCCGCAATTCCACCAACCTTTGTGCCGTCTGCAAACTTACTAATCAGACCAGGTACATTTTCCTCCAAATCATTTATATATACTACAAACAGCAAAGGTCCCAGCACTGATCCCTGTGGAACACTACTAGTCACAGCCCTCCAATTAGAAAAGCATCCTTCCATTGCTACTCTCTGCCTTCTATGACCTAGCCAGTTCTGTATCCACCTTGCCAGCTCACCCCTGATCCCGTGTGACTTCACCTTTTGTACCAGTCTACCCATGAGGGACCTTGTCAAAGGCCTTACTGAAGTCCATATAGACAACATCCACTGCCCTACCTGCATCAATCATCTTTGTGACCTCTTCGAAAAACTCTATCAAGTTAGTGAGACATGACTACCCCTTCACAAAACCGTGCTGCCTCTCACTAATACGTCCATTTGCTTCCAAATGGGAGTAGATCCTGTCTCGAAGAATTCTCTCCAGTAATGTCCCTACCACTGACGTAAGGCTCACCGGCCTGTAGTTCCCTGGATTATCCTTGCTACCCTTCTTAAAGAAAGGAGCAACATTGGCTATTCTCCAGTCCTCCGGGACATCCCCTGAAGACAGTGAGGATCCAAAGATTTCTGTCAAGGCCTCAGCAATTTCCTCTCTAGCCTCCTTCAGTATTCTGGGGTAGATCCCATCAGGCCCTGGGGACTACCTTAATATTTTTCAAGATGCCCAACACCTGGTCTTTTTGGATCTCAATGTGACCCAGGCTATCTACACACCCATCTCCAGACTCAACATCCACCAATTCCTTCTGTTTGGTGAATACTGATGCAAAGTATTAATTTAGTACCTCGCCCATTTCCTCTGGCTCCACACATAGATTCCCTTGCCTATCCTTCAGTGGGCCAACCCTTTCCCTGGCTACCCTCTTGCTTTTTATGTACGTGTAAAAAGCCTTGGGATTTTCCTTAACCCTATTTGCCAATGACTTTTCGTGACCCCTTCTAGCCCTCCTGACTCCTTGCTTAAGTTCCTTCCTATTTTCCTTATATTCCACACAGGCTTCGTCTGTTCCCAGCCTTCTAGCCCTGACAAATGTCTCCTTTTTCTTTTTGACGAGGCCTACAATATCTCTCGTTATCTAAGGTTCCCAAAATTTTCCTTCTTTATCCTTCTTCCGCACATGAACATGCCGGTCCTGAATTCCTTTCAACTGACATTTGAAAGCCTCCCACATGTCAGATGTTGATTTACCCTCAAACATCCGCCCCCAATCTAGGTTCTTCAGTTCCCGCTTAATATTGTTATAATTATCCTTCCCCCAATTTAGCATATTCACCCTAGGACCACTCTTATCCTTGTCCACCAGCACTTTAAAACTTACTGAATTGTGGTCACTGTTCCCGAAATGCTCCCCCACTGAAACTTCTACCACCTGGCCGGGCTCATTCCCCAATACCAGGTCCAGTACAGCCCTTTCCCTAGTTGGACTGTCTACATATTGTTTTAAGAAGCCCTCCTGGATGCTCCTTACAAACTCCGCCCCGTCTAAGCCCCTGGCACTAAGCGAGTCCCAGTCAATATTGGGAAAGTTGAAGTCTCCCATCACAACAACCCTGTTGTTTTTACTCGTTTCCAAAAGCTGTCTACCTATCTGCTCCTCTATCTCCCGCTAGCTGTTGGGAGGCCTGTAGTAAACCCCCAACATTGTGACTGCACCCTTCTTATTCCTGATCTCTACCCATATAGCCTCGCTGCCCTCTGAGGTGTCCTCCCGCAGTACAGCTGTGATATTCTCCCGAACCAGTAGCGCAACTCCGCCACCCCTTTTACATCCCCCTCTATCCCGCCTGAAACATCTAAATCCTGGAACGTTTAGTTGCCAATCCTGCCCTTCCCTCAACCAGGTCTCTGTAATGGCAACAACATCATAGTTCCAAGTACTAATCCAAGCTCTAAGTTCATCTGCCTTACCCGTAATACTTCTTGCATTATGCATCTGCTGTAGCTTCTCGGAGACCCAGGGTCAGAGCTCCAGAATTCAATACAACAGCCCAGGTGGATCTGACATTACGTTTCCACCCCACCCCCTGCCCCCACTTGTATTAAGTTACCTTCAGCCATTATCCCTAATCCCCTTTCTTGTACCTCTTTGTCTGTCTGTTGTTCTAAAGTTCTTAAATTTTCATTTGATAAATATGCCGACCATTCTTAGGTCAAGTGGATTCTAACCGTGGCTGGATTCAGCTGTTCTATAGTTTGTAAATCTGATGCAGAACAAATTTATTGCATTGGTTTTCATAAATCTACTTTGGCCTTTACAGGAAATACGACTTTTGCAAAAAGAGATCTCGGTGTTGCCCGTGAGTATCTGAGAAACTTGGGTTACGAATTGCCAACCCAGTGTTGTACGCAGACAACAGCCCAGTGCAGTACGCAGACACCAGCCCAGTGCTGTACGCAGACACCAGCCCAGTGCAGTACACAGACACCAGCCCAGTGCAGTACACAGACACCAGCCCAGTGCTGTACGCAGACACCAGCCCAGTGCAGTACACAGACAACAGCCCAGTGCAGTACACAGGCACCAGCCCAGTGCTGTACACAGACACCAGCCCAGTGTTGTACACAGACACCAGCCCAGTGTTGTACGCAGACACCAGCCCAGTGTTGTACGCAGACACCAGCCCAGTGCTGTACACAGACACCAGCCCAGTGTTGTACGCAGACACCAGCCCAGTGCTGGACGCAGACACCAGCCCAGTGCAGTACACAGGCACCAGCCCAGTGCTGTACGCAGACACCAGCCCAGTGCTGTACGCAGACACCAGCCCAGTGCTGTACACAGGCACCAGCCCACTGCTGTACACAGACACCAGCCCAGTGCAGTACACAGGCACCAGCCCCGTGCTGTACGCAGACACCAGCCCAGTGCTGTACGCAGACACCAGCCCAGTGCTGTACACAGGCACCAGCCCAGTGCTGTACACAGACACCAGCCCAGTGTTGTACACAGACACCAGCCCAGTGCTGTACACAGACACCAGCCCACTGCTGTACACAGACACCAGCCCAGTGCTGTACACAGACACCAGCCCAGTGCAGTACACAGACACTAGCCCAGTGTTGTACACAGACACCAGCCCAGTGCTGGACGCATAGTGTTTTGCAGAATTGTTTTGATCAGTAATTTTCTTGAACCATGTTATCTTCTCAATAGGGAGATGTTTTGATTACCTCCTGTACATACAATACTGAGGACCGGAGTCATGTGACAGTGGTAGGTGCAGAAAGCTCACAGCTCCTTGTGGCCCATCTTATTGAACTGATGTGTTATCTATCGGACAAGTGATAATTACTGTGAATGCTGGAGTCTCAGGAAGTTTCTCTGTGCATACTCCTCTGCTCAGGTAGCTTCTATGGGGGAGAATCAGAGGTAACATTTCTGGTCAATTACCTTTCATCAGAGCAGCGGGTATCTGGAGCTGTAACGGGTTTTAAATTAGAAGGGGAAATATTTAGTAAGTTATCACTTCCCGGACACCCTTCAAAATCCAGTTTATTTCACTCCCTGCCCTGTTTCACTGAGCGCGGAACTGCTTCCCTGTCCACTGCCTATTCTTTCCCCAGTCTCATCGGACCTCAACAAATAACTCACTGTTTAGTCTGCCATCCTAATCTGTTCAAAGTGACCTGCAGCTGATCCACTTGCTCCATTTTATCCTCAAATCTCTTCCCCAATCATTGTGAGCACCAGGCCTGGCCCCTGTCATCATGGCCAATGCAGAGAATTTCCCAATCCTGTGTCCAATAACAGAGGGAGTGAAATAGAGAGCGAGAGGGAGAGAGAGACAAAGACAGTGAAATGAAAATCCCTTATTGTCACAAGTAGGCTTCAAATGAAGTTACTGTGAAAAGCCCCTAGTCGCCACATTCCGGCGCCTGTTCAGGGAGGCTGGTACGGGAATTGAACCGTGCTGCTGGCCTGCCTTGGTCTGCTTTCAAAGCCAGCGATTTAGCCCTGAGTGAAAGACGGAGGAGCGAGGCATATTGACAGAGAGAAAGGGAGGGAGGCAGACAGAGCAATACAGAGTGAGACAGAAAGAGAGTGACACAGTGAGCAGGTGGATAAATGTTTGAGAGTTAAAGGGTTCGGGATTGTCTGGACAGTTGACAAGGTGCAACGTGATTGCAATCAGATTCTCTGTTTAGGGGGGATTTGGAATCAATGAAGAAATGTGTGTGAACTACGTACACTATTATCCCCAGACACAGCTGGAACTGTGCAAGAGCGCTGTGGATATCAGTTACTTGCAGAAGTATTTCAGTTTTATCAACAGGTAAAAATTTGCATTTATATCACATCTTGAATGGTGTTAAACATCCCCAGCTGCTTCACAGCAATGAGATCAAACATCACTGACCTCGGATACAGACTCATGAGGAGATATTAGGATAGGTGGGAAACAGCTTTTGGTCAGAGAGTAAAGGTTTAATGTATGTCTGGCAGGAGACGAGAGGTTTCGGGTCCAGAGCTTACAGCCTCAGGCAGGCAGCTGAAGACATGGCCACAAATAGTTGAACGATTAAAATGAGGAATTGTCGGGTGGCCAGAAATCCCGAGCTTGTGTGAACAGGGGCGACATTCTCCGACCCCCCGCCGGGTCGGAGAATCGCCGGGGGCTGGCGTGAATCCCGCCCCCACCGGTTGCCGAAGTCTCCAGCACCGGATATTCAGCGGGGGCGGGAATCGCGCCGCGCCGGTTGGCAGGCCCCTCCGCTCGATTCTCCGGCCCGGATGGGCCGAAGTCCCGCCGATAAATTGCCTGTCCCGCCGGCGTAGATTAAATCACCTACCTTACCGGTGGGACAAGGCAGCGCGGGCGGGCTCCGGGGTCCTGGGGGGGGGCGCGGGGAGATCTGGCCCCGGGGGGTGCCCCCACGGTGGTCTGGCCCGCGATCGGGGCCCACCGATCCGCGGGCGGGCCTGTGCCGTGGGGGCACTCTTTTCCTTCCGCCACTGCACATGCGTGGGAAACTGTCAGCGGCCGCTGACGCTCCCGCGCATGCGCCGCCCGGAGATGTCATTTCCGCGCCAGCTGGCGGGGCAACAAAGGCCGTTTCCGCCAGCTGGCGGGGCGGAAATTCCTCCGGCGTCGGCCTAGCCCCTCAATGTTGGGGCTCGGCCCCCAAAGATGCGGAGCATTCCGCACCTTTGGGGCGGCGCGATGCCCGTCTGATTGGCGCCGTTTTGGGCGCCAGTCGGCGGACATCACGCCGTTTCCGGAGAATTTCGCCCCAGATATGGGAACATTTCAAATTCATTCTCAGAATCTGGGGCAGGCGAGACCAGCATTTATTGTCCATCCCTAATTGTCCCTTCAGGAGGTGGGGGTGAGCTGCCTTCTCGACCGGCTACAGTCTCTGAGGTGTAGGTACACCCACAGTGCTGTTAGGGAGGGAGTTCCAGGATGTTGCCCCAGCGACAGTGAAGGAACGGCCAATATATTTCCAAGTCAGGATGGTGAGTGACTTGGAGGGGAACCCCCAGGTGGTGGGGTTCCCAGGTATTTGCTGCTCTTGTCCTTCTAGATGGTAGTCGTGGGTTTGGAAGGTGCTAAGGAGCCTTGGTGAGTTCCTGCAGTGCATCATGTAGATGGGACACACGGCTGCCACTGTTCGTCGGTGGTGGAGGGTTTGAATGTCTGTGGAAGGGGAGCAATCAAGCGGGGCTGCTTTGTCCTGAATGGTGTTGAGCTTCTGGAGTGCTGTTGGAGCTGCGCTCACCCAGGCAGAGAGTGTTCCATCACACTCCTGACTTGTGCCTTGTAGATGGTGGACAGGCTTTGGGGAGTCAGGAGGTGAGTTACTCGCTGTAGGATTCATAGACTCTGACCTGCCCTGGTAGCCACAGTATTAATGTGGCTGGGTCCAGTTCAGTTTCTGATCAATGGTAACCCCCAGGATGTTGATAGTGGGGATTCAGCGATGGTAATGCCATTGAATGTCACGGGGAGATAGTCACATTCTCTCTTGCTCATCAGTCACCATTTTGTCTTTAAAGGATTGATGTCGATGGAATCTGCACCTGTCCCCAAGTCCCAGTGACTGATCAGTTCAATGCTGTGACCTGGAACCCATTCAGCAATCAGGTCCTGCGAGCTTTGTATGATTCAGCTCCCATCTCAATGCACTGCAACAAGTCTTCTGCCGTACGTTTCCCGGTGAGTGCAGAGGCTGCTGAGGGACTGCACTGTCCACATGGCTTGTTTGTTACGCTGTATTATCACTTAAATTGATTTGAAATGAAACTTTGTCAATAGACATTTTCTATGTTTAGGGTGACTGGGACAAGCAGCCTCTCCCACGGGTGAATGCCACGTTGCCGGATTCACCAGATCGCTGCCAGAGATTGAGTCACATGGTGCCGGGAGAGGCAACGCTCGTCAACTTCACAAGCAGTAACCTGGGAGAGAGAGACAAAACTCTTTAGTGTATATCTGTAACCAGCTATGGTTAACCGAGATTGCAAAGTGTCATTGGGATGGTGGGGGAGGACAATGTGAAGCTAATATTTCCACTGCAGCCTGTCTCCAGTGACGGCTTGTTCCGTGTTTGCAATCCTGTTCTGTTACTTTGTATGTGTTTCCCTTGAATTGTCCGATTTTAATTTGTTTCCAATTAAACAGCAAATTCTTTCAGATCAAGATTTGTGACTTTCTTTAAATGTTGCGGATGAAGCTCCTGCACAAACAGCAGCACCACCCCCACACAACCCTATCCCCAACCTGCCACTGCGAGACACACCAAGGGCAGCACCACCCCCACACAACCCTATCCCCAACCTGCCACTGCGAGACACACCAAGGGCAGCACCACCCCCACACAACCCTATCCCCAACCTGCCACTGCGAGACACACCAAGGGCAGCACCACCCCCACACAACCCTATCCCCAACCTGCCACTGCGAGACGCAGCAAAGCCGTCCTCCACCTGCTGCTCAGACTGAGAACCCTCCCCAGGTCATTCCAACCCCCAAGCGTTCCGAGCCACTCTTCACTCCTCCCACCATCTCGTCATTCAGCCACACTCTGACCCGAGGGGAAACTCGCCCTCTGCAGCTCGCCCTCGCTGTGGTGACTGTTCAGTGTGTCCAGCATGACAAGGTCCAGGCTGGGAGTATGAGAAAGCCTCAGAGATCATTGACAATACCATTCATTCCACGGAGAACATTGACGACTCTGGGCTGGGCCACTCTGGAGCTGACTGAGGGAATAACCCAGCTCCGCGCTTCCCCAGTTCCTGTCCGTTTCTGACACATTGGAACATGGAATAGGGATAGCGTGTTCAACACATGTGTTCAATCATGAGTTTGATTGTGTACTCAACATATCTGCTGTTTTTGGCACTGATGTAAACTTTAATTTGTTAAAACTTGATTGAAAATTATTATATTAATTGTAGAATTCATGACAATTCAGTAAAATATTAAAATTACTCCTTTGCTCTGAGTAAATTCAGAGCACAGGTTCAAGTTGAAATGTCCAGTTCAGAAATTTCACCAAAACTCCCCATGTCCAGAAACTGATCTTCCAATCACAGGACTGGAACTCAAAACCATTGCTGAAAGTTCCTGGTCACATACTTCCTAGTTTCAAAGCTCCGGGATCACGTCGTCTCCCTCCTGGCTCCTCGCTAATAAATCCCTTTCACTCGTTTGTTGTTTGGATCAAAGGGTGATTTGAGGTGCACCTTTGCTGGGTAGATGATGCCCATCCTCTCCAATGAATACTTGCCACTCTTCACAAAGTCTGGCGTTACCTGGAGTGAAACACAGAAAACACCATGAGAGAGAGTGCTGAGCATCAGAACAGTCAAGTCTAGAGGTACCAGGCATTGAAGAGGATTTCAGCAGTAAGTGAGGCAGCGATGGAGTCAGGTGCATGATGTTACGGTTTTAATGTTAGAAGCTCTTTGGCAATCAAAAACCCCACCAAGATTGTGAACAGTCAGATTCAGCTTTGGACAGTTACCATGGAAAGGATCAAAGAAACAGCTGTAGTCTTTCTAATATTTAATTGGAGGAGATTTATGCTCATCCACAACTGGATGTCAGACACACAGTCAGATACTTTAGAGACCAGAAAGGTTGGAAGAGGCAATGATAGAATGATAACAGCCCTGGAGGCCATTCAGTCCTATTGTGTCTGCTGGCTCTGTCTAAGAGCTACACACTGAGTGACACTGCCCCCCTTTCACCCCAAAGGCCTACAAACATTTTCAGGCAGAGCCTCCCACATCCCAGTGCATCCCACATCCTAATCACTTGTTGCAGGAAAAAGAGCTTTTCCTTGTTGATGCACGATCAATTACTACTACAGACGAGGTAGTGACATAACTGAAGGCTTTAATAGACTAGAACTGTTCCCCAGCAGCTTCGGTACAGAATGAGGGTTGCTGGGACGGCACCGGTTCTTATACCCCGCCTGTCAGGGCTGCTACATACCAAACAGCCAATGGTAAACTCCTAGGTTTAACCAATGGTCTACAGCCTCTCGGGTACTGCAATACCTGACAATACCACATTCACCCCCTGTTAAAAAAGAGTCCGGCGGGAGTGGTGGCCAGTGGTTACAATTGCATCTAACATGGTATGATCAGATATGGAGGTACCATGATACCTCCTTACAGAGTTGTCGAGAATATTTACAAGCGTGGAAGATATATACATTCAGTGTTCATTTACAGTTACAGTTACAGTGAAGCAATCAGATGGTCGGGTGCCTTGGTCATCCTCCTGGATCGTCTGGGCTTCGGTGGTGATTCTGGTGGGGGTCCGGGCGTCTGCGATTCCGGGAGCGTGGCTTCGGCCTCCATGGCAGCTTCGTCACCCCTAGACGGCGCTGGTGGGGCAAACGGTTGACACAAGAGGGGGGCGCCTGTAGGGAGCGTCGGTGGGTGGGAGGGCCTAGGCAGGAGCGGCGGGAGGACTGACCCTCCTGTGAGGTGCTGTTGGGGGGGGGGGGGGGGCGGGGGGGGGAGTAACGGTTCGGGTGTGCGTGGGGTTCCGGCGGGCTCCAGGTCCCAAAGGGAGACTGTATCTTGCCAGCCGTCAGGGAACGCCACGTGGGTGTACTGGGGGTTAGCGTGCAGTAGGTGGACCCTCTCGACCAACGGGTCCGACTTGTGCGCCCGCACATGCTTCCGAAGCAGGATGGGTCCAGGTGTTGCTAGCCAGGTTGGGAGCGAGGTCCCGGAGGAGGACTTCCTGGGGAAAACAAGGAAACGTTCATGAGGTGTCTGGTTGGTAGTTGTACAGAGCAGCGACCGGATGGCGTGGAGGGTCATCGGGAGGACTTCTTGCCAGCCGGAGTCTGGGAGATTCCTGGACCGTAGGGCCAGTAGAACAGTCTTCCAGACCGTTCCGTTCTCCCTCTCCACCTGTCCATTACCCCGGGGGTTCTAACTGGTCGTCCTGCTTGAGGCAATGCCCCTGTTGAGCAGGAATTGATGCAGTTCGTCGCTCATAAAGGAGGACCCCCTATCACTGTGAATGTACGCGGGGAAACCGAACAGTGTAAAGATACCCTGGAGGGCCTTGATGACGGTGGTTGCGGTCATGTCTGGGCAGGGGATGGCGAATGGGAACCGGGAGGACTCGTCAATCACGTTCAGGAAATACGTGTTGCGGTCGGTGGAGGGGCGGGGGCCTTTGAAGTCCATGCTGAGGCGTTCAAAGGGACAGGAAGCCTTTATCAGGTGCGCCCTCTCTGGCCGGTAGAAGTGCGGTTTGCACTCCGCGCAGATTTGGCAGTCCCTGGTGACTGTCCTGACCTCCTCGATGGAGTAGGGCAGGTTGCGGGTCTTAATGAAGTGGAAAAAATGAGTGACCCCCGGGTGGCAGAGGTCCTCGTGGAGGGCGCGGAGGCGGTCCACTTGTGCAGTGGCACATGTGCCGTGGGGCAGGGCATCAGGAGGCTCGTTTAGCTTCCCAGGACGGTAGAAGATCTCGTAGTTGTAGGTGGAGAGTTCTATCCTCCACCGCAAGATCTTGTCGTTTTTTATCTTGCCCCGCTGTGCATTATTGAACATGAACGCAACCGACCGTTGGTCAGTGAGGAGAGTGAATCTCCTGCCGGCCAGGCAATGCCTCCAATGTCGCACAGCTTCTACTATGGCTTGTGCCTCTTTTTCGACCGAGGAATGGCGAATTTCGGAAGCATGGAGGGTACGTGAGAAGAAGGCCACGGGCCTGCCCGCTTGGTTGCGGGTGGCCGCCAGAGCTACGTCGGACGCATCGCTCTCGACCTGGAAGGGGAGGGACTCGTCGATGGCGCACATCGTGGCCTTTGCAATGTCTGCTTTGACGCGGCTGAAGGCCTGGCGGGCCTCCGTCGACAGGGGGAAGGTTGTGGACTGGATTAGGGGTTGGGCTTTGTCTGCGTAGTTAGGGACCCATTGGGCGTAATAACTGAAAAACCCGAGGTAGCGCTTCCGGGCCTTGGGGCAGTGAGAACTCCATAAGGGGGCGCATGCGTTCAGGGTCGGGGCCTATAACTCCATTTCGCACTACATAGCTGAGGATGGCTAGGCGGTCGGTGCTAAACACGCACTTATCCTTATTATATGTTAAGTTAAGGATTTTCGCGGTCTGGAGAAATTTTCGGAGGTTGTTGTCGTGGTCCTGATGGTCATGGCCGCAGATGGTGACGTTATCAAGATAAGGGAACGTTGCGCGTAAGCCGTACCGGTCAAGCATTCGGTCCATCTCGCGTTGGAAGACCGAGACCCCGTTAGTGACACCGAAGGGAACCATTAAAAATTGATAGAGCCGTCCATCTGCTTCAAAGGCAGTGTACTTGCGGTCACTAGTACGGAGGGGTAGCTGATGGTAGGCGGACTTGAGATCCACCGTGGAGAAGACCTTGCATTGCGCAATCCTGTTTACCAGGTCGGCTATACGGGGGAGAGGGTACGCATCCAGCTGCGTAAACCTGTTGATGGTCTGGCTGTAGTCAATGACCATCCTATGTTTCTCCCCAGTCTTTACCACCACTACTTGAGCTCTCCAGGGACTGTTGCTAGCTTCAATGACTCCTTCCCTCAGTAGCCTTTGGACCTCTGACCTGATGAAGGTCCGGTCCTGGGCACTGTACCGTCTGCTCTTGGTGGCGACAGGTTTGCAATCCGGGGTGAGGTTCGCAAACAGGGAAGGTGGGTCGACTTTAAGGGTCGCGAGGCCGCAGACAGTAAGGGGGGTATAGGGCCGCCGAATTTGAAGGTCAGGCTTTGCAAGTTACATTTGAAGTCCAACCCCAGGAGGGTAGCCGCGCAGAGGTGCGGCAGGACATACAGGCGGAACTTGTTGAATTTCCTGCCTTGGACAGTGAGGTTCGCTAGGCAGAACCCCTTTATCTCCACCGAGTGTGACCCGGAGGCCAGGGAGATCCTTTGGTTCACAGGGTGGGTAACAAGTGAACAGCGCCTTACCGTGTCGGGGTGAACAAAGCTTTCCGTGCTTCCAGAGTCAATCAGGCAAGACGTCTCGTGGCCGTTGATGAAGACCGTCGTCGTTGCTGTTGCGAGTGTCCGAGGTCGATTTTGGTCAAGAGTCACCGAGGCCAGATGGAGCAGTTGCGGGTTTTGATCGGGCGGCATGTAGTCGGCCGTGCTGGGGTCCTGGGGCCCCATCCAAGATGGCGTCTCCCATGGGCTGCACATGGTGGTCGGGGATGGACAAAATGGCGGTGGGGATGGACAAAATGGCGCCGCCCATCCGTCCAATGTGGTGTCTGAGGGGCACTGTGGCCGCGCCCGTGGGTCGCACGTGGCACTAGGATAGGGGGGTGGCGGTGAGTGCTGACCGCCTGGGGCCCGAAGGGAAGGTTGCCGCGCCGGTCCGGAGTCGATGGAGACCGCGGCCACGGCGCAGGCCTGGCAGACCCCCACAAAATGGCCCTTCTTGCCGCACCCTTTGCAGGTGGAGGTGCTTTGCCTGCCTGCAGAAGAAACAGCGGGGCCCGACGGAGTTAGCAGGCCGTCTTACAGCACAGGCCTGCGGGGACACGGGGAAGGTCTGTGGGGCTGCCGCTGCGGGATTCCACGCTGCCCAGGGGGCCGCCGCGTGGTCGGGCACGTAGGATTGTGCGTCCCTGGAGGCAACGTCCATGGACCCTGCCAGGGCCCGTGCCTCTCTAAGTCCCAGGGTGTCTTTTTCTAAGAGTCTTTGGCGGATCTCTGAGGAGCTCATACCTGCTACGAAGGCATCCCGGATTAGGAGTTCCGTGTGCTCGCTCCCCGAAACTTGCGGGCAGCCACAGTTTCTGCCCAGCACCAGTAGCGCGCGGTCGAACCCCTCCAACGGTTCCCCGGGGCTTTGCCGTCTAGTTGCCAGGTGACGTGCGTAGACCTGGTTTACAGGGCGGATATAATGTCCTTTTAACAGTTCGATTGCAGCATCGAAGTCCTCCGCCTCCTCGATGAGGGTGAAGATTCCAGGGCTTACTCTCGAGTGCAGGAGATGCAGTTTCTGTTCTCCTGAGGGGGCGCCTCCGGCAGTCTCGAGGTAGCCTTTAAAACACGCCAGCCAGTGCTTAAATATCGTCGCCGAGTTCTCCGCGTGGGGGCTGAGTTGTAGACACCCCAGCTTGATTCGGAGATCCATCCTTTCAGCTTAAGTGTAGTCTATTAAATTGATGCACGATCAATTACTATTACAGACGAGGTCGTCACATAACTGAAGGCTTTAATAGACTAGAACTGTTCCCCAGCAGCTTCGGTACAGAATGAGGGCTGCTGGGACGGCACCGGTTCTTATACCCCGCCTGTCAGGGCGGAGCTACATACCAAACAGCCAATGGTAAACTCCTAGGTTTAACCAATGGTCTTCAGTCTCTCGGGTACTGCAATACCTGATAATACCACACTTGTGTTGCCTCCTGATTCTTTTGCCAATCATCTTAAATCGGGATCTCTCATTCTCAATCCTTCCAGCAATGGGAACAGTTTCTCTATCTCTGTCAGACTCCTCCTGATTTTGATTATCTCAATCAAATCTCCTTTCAACCTTCCTTTCCTCCAATCTACCCACATAAGTGAAGTTCCTCATCCCTGGAACCATTCTTATGAATCTTTTCTGCTGTCTCTCCAATGTCTTCACATCTTTCCCAATGTGTGGTGCCCAGAACTGGGCACAATGCTCTAGCTGAGGCTGAAGCCAGTGTTTTATCCAAGTTCAACCCAACCTCCTTGCTCTCGTACTCTCTAGGCAGAGTTAATGTTCTCCCCCCCCCCTCATATCGCGGGTGCTGAGGTGGGTGTGTTGGGGTTGGGGGGGGGGGCGGGGGGGGGGGGGGGGGGGGGGGAAAGAGTTAAAATTACATGGACGGGATTCCCTTCGCAATTTCACAGTGGGACTACCAGGGCCTCAGGTGGGAAACCTGCCCTTTCACCTATTGAGACACTTAACGGTCTATCCCACCTGCCCTCCACTTGTCGGCTGGGGCAGGGGTCAGAGCAGGGGTCAGAGCAGGGGTCAGAGCAGGGGTCAGAGCAGGGTGGAAAACCAATGAATCAATCAATCTATATTTTGGACATGAAGGTGGGGGGGACTCAATCTGAAGGCCCATCAGATTTGGGATCCTCTGGGACCTTGGAGACCCTGCCCTGCCTCCCCCCGCCCCCCCCCCCCCCCCCCCAAGATCATCCCCTAACTTCCCATCCCAGGACCTGCCTCACGGACGGTACCAGAACCTAGTTGCAGGCAGACCGCTGCAGTACTGTTTCTGGCCACTGTAGCGCTGTGCCTGGATGAGCTGGAAAGTTGTTGGCCATTGCAGGACTACCTTCCAAGGCCGGGAGGAATCCCACCCACGGTTGGTGGGGCCGATGTCTGTATTTACAAAGACCAGCGGATCCCCGTCTGCCCGATTACCCACTTCCTCAACCTGCCCTGCCACCCTGTTCCGGCGCCCACTTTAAAATTTAAATTGCCTTTCCTTATTCTTCCTGCTAAAATGTGATGGAGGATTAGCAGAGCGTCGGCAGAATACAGGTGGAACTTGATGTGGTCTCAGGTGATTGAGCTGAGGGGCAGTGTGTAGATGGGGAATAGGGGAGACTGGGGATAGATCCCTGGGGAACACCAGTGGTAACAGTGCAGGAAGAGGAAACATTGCCAGTGATTCTCTGGTTATGTTGCGATAGATGGGACTGGAACCAAGTGAGAGCAGCACCATCCAGTGACGAGGTGTTGGAGGAGGGTGTGGTCAACGCGTCACAAGCTGCAGATGGAGAAGGATGAAGGGGGAGACTTTCCCTCGATCACAGTCACACAGGATGTCATTGTGACTTTGATAAAGGCCGTTTCGGTGATGTGGCAGAGCAGAAACCTGATTGGAGGGAAAATAGGAACGGATTTTGGAGAGAACAACCTGTTCAAGGATTTTCGGGAGATTGAAGACCATAGTTATCAAGGGCAAAGGTGTTTTTTTGAGGAGAGGGGTGATGGCGTCAAACTTAAAAGACAAGAGGGCCCAGAGAGGAAGAGAGAATCTTTCAAAATATCAACAAACCTGAGGGCCAGGAGAAGTTAGGTGGTCAATAGTTTGGTGGGAATAGGGGTGGGAAAGCAGGAGTTGACGTCAGAGAGGGTCCGGGGGAGAGATCGGATAGAAACTAGAAATAAATGGGATTAGAGGAAGTTTGAACTGGCGAGTGGCAGGAGGGAGGGGCAAGACACAGTCAGCTGACCAGATGGTCCCAAGGTTAATGACAAAGAACTCCAGAATTTCCTCACATTTTTCAGAAGTGAGGGTGGAGGGGGCAGGGCAAAGGGATTTAAGGAGATGGCTATATTGATGAAGTACCAGGTGCAGAGGAGAGAATAGACTTCATTTGGTTATACGAGCGACAGAAGAAATAGAAAGGAAGAAATGTGACTGGTTGGTGGCGGTCCCTTCCTCACAGGACAGAAAACATTTCCACAAATAGTTAAAAAATCAAGGTGCAAAAAGGAGATAGTTAAAACAATCATTATCATGTGAGAAAAATTACTGGGAGAAATAATGCAATTGAAGACTGACAGCTTCCCCTGGCCTTCATCTGAGAATCTTCAAAGAAATGGATGGATAAATCCCCTGGCATCTGGACCACAAAAGACAGGAGGGAGATCCCACAGCCTTTGAACCTGCTTCAACATTGCCCCGCCTGCTCAAATCCCTCAGAGGCCAGAAATTTGTCCATGCGAAGGGGCCTTAAATCTATTCAATAATGAAGCACCCACAACCCTCTGGGGTCGATATTTCACAGGGTTCACAACCCTTTAAGTGAAGTAATTTCTCCTCATCTCTCAGTCCAAAATGATTGGCCCTCTTAACCTGAGGCTGCCCCCACCCCGGACTCTGGTTTAGCTTCTACTGTCAGTGGAAAGAATCTCAGAGACCACCCTGACCCGTGACAGCCCCTTCACAATCGCCTGTGAATGGTATTACTAATACAGGCTGCAGGGTTGCTGGGAGAGGCGAGTGCATATTTAAAAGAGACTTCACTTCCTGGAGCGGGCCTATTGGCTCATTGGAAATAAGGCAGGGTACAAAAGGTGTGGCAGGAGTGCCTTTAGACACTGAGTGCTGATTGGAACAGAGTGCATCTGAGTTTAGGTGAGTGACTGAGTGCTGATTGGAACAGAGTGCATCTGAGTTTAGGTGAGTGACTGAGTTCGGGTGAGTGGCGAGAGAGGGCTGTGTTGGTGTTCGGGTTTATCCTTGAGGTTCTATAAAACAAATTTTAAAAATTATTTAAATTAATTAACTAGTTGAATATGACTGGACAGGTGATGTGCTGTTGCTGTATGATGATGGAACTGGTGGATCCCATTGAGACCGTCAGTGACCACATCTGCAGCAAGTGTTGGCTGCTCGAGGAACTTCAGCTCAGAATTGATGAGCTGGAGACCGAGCTGCACACACTGCGGCACATCAGGGAGGGGGAACATTACCTGGACGCTTTGTTTCAGGAGGCAGTCACACCCGGTAGAATAAGTTCTGTTAATTCGGACAGTGGTCAGGGACAGAGTGGTGTGACTGCAAGGGAGGCAGGTAGGGGGATCCTGAGTTTAGGAGTTGAGGAGCCTCAGTCCTTGACCTTGACCAACAGGTATGAGGTACTTGCTCCCTGTGTGGATGAGGAAGATGGCTGTAGGGAGGATGCGTTGACTGACCACTGCACCGTGGTACAGGAAGCCATTCAAGAGGGGGGGGCAAAAAGACAAGTGGTAGTTGTAGGGGATTCTATAATTAGGGGGATTGATGGCATCCTTTGTAAGCCAGATCGAGAGTCCCGCATGGTATGTTGCCTGCCCGGTGCCAGGGTGAGGGACATCTCTGATCAGCTTGAAAGGATTTTGGAGAGGGAGGGGGAGGATCCAGTTGTTGTGGTCCATGTTGGGACTAACAACATAGGTAAGACTAGGAAAGAGGACCTGTTTGGGGATTATCAAACACTAGGGACTAAATTAAAGAACAGGTCCTCCAGGGTTATAATCTCTGGATTACTACCCGAGCCACGTGCCAATTGGCATAGGGTTGAGAAAATTAGGGAAGTTAACACGTGGCTAAAGGAGTGGTGCGGGAAAGAGGGATTCCATTTCATGGGGCATTGGCATCAGTACTGGGGCAGGAGGGACCTGTACCATTGGGACGGTCTTCACCTGAACCATTCCGGGACCAGTGTTCTAGCGAATAGGATAAATAGGTTGGTCAGAAGGACTTTAAACTAGCAAGTTGGGGGGGGGAAGGGAAGTGTAAAGCTATGGACAGTATAATGGTTAATGGAGATCAAGGCAGCAGGTTACGTGACAGGTTATTATGTAGAGATATGGGTTCAAAGACAAGGAAAATTAGGAGAAAGGGTAAGAGGAAAAATAATTTGCGAAAAGTTACTGATCAAGGTGTTAGGATTCATAACAAAGACATAAAAAACAGCAGAAGTGTACTTTACCTGAATGCTCGTAGTATACAAAATAAGGTAAATGAGTTGATGGCGCAAATCATCGTGAATGACTATGATTTAGTGGCCATTACTGAAACATGGTTAAAAGATGGTCACGACTGGGAGTTAAATATCCAAGGGTATCAGACTATACGAAAGGATAGAATGGACGGTAAGGGCGGTGGTGTAGCTTTGTTGTTTAAGGATGGCATCCGGGCAATAGTAAGGGATGATATTGGTGCTATGGAGGACAAGGTTGAATCAATTTGGGTGGAAATCAGGAATAGTAAGGCGAAAAGGTCACTGATAGGAGTAGTCTATAGGCCACCAAATAGTAACAGGATGGTGGGGCAGGCAATAAGCTCAGACAGAGTCAATGTGGCTTTGTGAAAGGTAAACATGTTTTACTGGGACTCTCGGAGGTTGGTGGCTGTGGGGAAGTAGCAGGATGCCGAGTATCTGGATGTTCCAGAGAAATTTGATAAGGTGCTGGACAGAAGCTGAGTGCACAATATCCGAGCTGATGGTGTTGGGGGTGAGTGTGGACAGGGGATTGGCTAAATAACAGCAATCGGGATTCATGGGTCATGTTCAGGTTGGCAAAATGTAAGTAGTGAAATGTCACAGGGATCAGTGTTGGAGCCTTAAATATTTCTGATCAATATTAATGACTTGGAAGAACTGATTGATTGTATTGTAGCCAGATTTGTTGTTGATACAAAGTGGGCAGGGGGAGAGGGGCGACAGGGGGAGGGGGGGCGACAGGGGGAGGGGGGGCGACAGGGGGAGGGGGGGCGACAGGGGGAGGGGGGGCGACAGGGGGAGGGGGGGCGACAGGGGGAGGGGGGGCGACAGGGGGAGGGGGGCCGACAGGGGGAGGGGGGGCGACAGGGGGAGGGGGGTGACAGGGGGAGGGGGGTGACAGGGGGAGGTGGGTGACAGGGGGAGGGGGGGTGACAGGGGGAGGGGGGGTGACAGGGGGAGGGGGGTGACAGGGGGAGGGGGCCGACAGGGGGAGGGGGGTGACAGGGGGAGGGGGGGTGACAGGGGGAGGGGGGTGACAGGGGGAGGGGGGTGACAGGGGGAGGGGGGTGACAGGGGGAGGGGGGTGACAGGGGGAGGGGGGTGACGGGGGGATGGGGGTGACGGGGGAGGGGTGACAGGACGATGGGGGTGACAGGACGATGGGAGTGACGGGGGATGGTGGTGACAGGGGGTGGGGGTGACAGGGGGATGCAGACGGATGTCGGTGGGTTAAGCAAGTCGGCAAAAAATTTGCAAGTGCAGTAAAATGTTGTAAAATGTCAGCTTGTCCGTTTTGGCAGGGAAAACAAAACGGCTGTTTTTTAAAATGGAGTCTGAGAATGCCGGGGTACGGAGGGTCCGGGGTACGGAGGGTCCGGGGTACGGAGGGTCCGGGGTACGGAGGGTCCGGGGTACGGAGGGTCCGGGGTACAGAGGGTCCGGGGTACAGAGGGTCCGGGGTACAGAGGGTCCGGGGTACAGAGGGAAGGGGTACAGAGGGAAGGGGTACAGAGGGAAGGGGTACAGAGGGAAGGGGTACAGAGGGAAGGGGTACAGAGGGAAGGGGTACAGAGGGAAGGGGTACAGAGGGAAGGGGTACAGAGGGAAGGGGTACAGAGGCCTTATTGCATAGGGGGATCGAATATACATTTCAAAGGAGGTTCACTGGACTGATATCTGGGATGAAGGTGTTTGTTTGCTTTTGAGGAAAGGTTGAGAAGGTTGGGCCGCTACTCATTGGAGTTTAGAAGATTGAGAGAGAGAGACGATGTTATTGAAAGAGATAAGATTCTGAGCGGCTCAACCAGGTGGATAGTGAAAGAATAGCTTCCTTCATGTGGGAATCTCGTGCACAGTCTCAAAATAACGGGTCCCCATCAGGAAGAATTTAATCTCTCAAAGGGTCGTTAATTTTTGGAGAGAGCAGTGGAGGCTGGGTCAGGTCTGACTGGGTCTTTGAATATATTCAAGGCTGAATTAGATAGATTATTCATCGGTCAGGGAGTACAGGGGGAGAAACAGGAAAGTGGAGTTAAGGCCACACTCAGACCAGTCATAATCCTATTGGATGGTGCAGCAGGGTCAAGGGGCTGAATGGTTTACTCCTGTCACATCACTGATGTCTTTCCACAGTCACCATGACATGCTGGGCAGGACAAGGGGGAGAAGATATAAACAGTGGAAGATGTCAGGTTTCCTCACAGGACAGGTACAGCACAGGGTTAGATACAGAGTAAAGCTCGCTCTACACTGTCCCCATCAAACACTCCCAGGACAGGTACAGCATGGGGTTAGATACAGAGTAAAGCTCCCTCTACACTGTCCCCATCAAACACGCCCAGGACAGGTACAGTATGGGGTTAGACACAGAGTAAAGCTCCCTCTACACTGTCCCCATCAAACACTCCCAGGACAGGTACAGCACGGGGTTAGATACAGAGTAAAGCTCGCTCTACACTGTCCCCATCAAACACTCCCAGGACAGGTACAGCACGGGGTTAGATACAGAGTAAAGCTCCCTCTACACTGTCCCCATCAAACATGCCAAAGTGTCGAAATCACTCTACTTACCACTCCACCATCAGGATCCCTGATGTAACCGTAAGCTATCGTCTTATTGAGTGTGAATGCAAAATCCGCCCTCCGTATGTGTCCGACTACTTTTCCGTTCCTCCAGATCACTTCCAGACCGAACATGGGGACCTTCCTGCGGAATAATTAATGTTTTTTATATCACCGCACAATGAAACCACCCCACACACTGCCCACGTCATCATCTACATTATCGGGGCCGAGCCTGAACCTTACCCTGGAGGCCATTCCACGGCGACAATCCACACTTACAAGCAAGCTGCAATGGAATGTTCCTGAAGATTGTCAAGGACAGAGAGACCTCGGGGTGCATGCAACAGATATTCAAAGATGACAAGACACATAGAGAGAGTAATTAGCGAGCAACTGCGAACTTCAGCTTCACAGGTCGAGATAATGAATACCAAGCAGCAGCATTATGCCAACCTCTGGCTGGGCCACAACTAAAGTACTCCATGCAAATGTTTCGAGACGGTGCGGAGGAGATTTACCAGAATTGTTCCTTGAATGAGCAGGTTTACTGACAAAGTTTGGAATGAGAAGCTGAGGATGGGAGGGGGGGGGGGGGGGGCACGATGCCACAGAGGTTAGCATTGCTACCTCACAGCTCCAGGGTCCCAGGTTCAATTCTGGCCTCGGGTGACTGTGTGGAGTTTGCACTTTCTCCCTGTGATGTTCTCTGTTTTGTAAATCAGGATGTCGAGAACGTAGTGCTAACAAAGAACATCAAGCTAAGTTAGTGAACAAAGCTGATTTATTTACACTACTTAAATAAGATTCAAACAGGTCAACAAGGTATAAGTTATTAAATTAAATTATACGATATCTCTAACTACAGAACTCTACACTATGCAACTAATCTATCTCGCGCCTAAACACCTTCTCCCAGAATACCAGGAGTCACATGACATTTATATGACTGCTCCCTATCGCCATCTGGTGGTCAGAAGTATTATCATCAGACCAGCCAGATCTATTCCTGGGGAGGAGGGCGGACGCCCTTGCCTTTGCCTCCCTGATCGCCCGCCGTAGAATCTTGTTTGGCTGGCGGTCAGCAGCACCGCCCAAAGCTGCAGACTGGCTGGCGGTCAGCACCACCCAAAGCTGCAGACTGGCTGGCGGTCAGCAGCACCACCCAAAGCTGCAGACTGGCTGGCGGTCAGCAGCACCGCCCAAAGCTGCAGACTGGCCGGCGGTCAGCAGCACCGCCCAAAGCTGCGGACTGGCTGGCGGTCAGCAGCACCCAAAGCTGCGGACTGGCTGGCGGTCAGCAGCACCGCCCAAAGCTGCAGACTGGCTGGCGGTCAGCACCACCCAAAGCTGCAGACTGGCTGGCGGTCAGCAGCACCCAAAGCTGCAGACTGGCTGGCGGTCAGCAGCACCACCCAAAGCTGCAGACTGGCTGGCGGTCAGCAGCACCGCCCAAAGCTGCAGACTGGCTGGCGGTCAGCAGCACCACCCAAAGCTGCAGACTGGCTGGCGGTCAGCAGCACCCAAAGCTGCGGACTGGCTGGCGGTCAGCAGCACCGCCCAAAGCTGCAGACTGGCTGGCGGTCAGCACCACCCAAAGCTGCAGACTGGCTGGCGGTCAGCAGCACCACCCAAAGCTGCAGACTGGCTGGCGGTCAGCAGCACCGCCCAAAGCTGCAGACTGGCTGGCGGTCAGCAGCACCACCCAAAGCTGCAGACTGGCTGGCGGTCAGCAGCACCCCCCCCAAAGCTGCAGACTGGCTGGCGGTCAGCACCACCCAAAGCTGCAGACTGGCTGTCCGACCTCTTGGAATCTCTCCAAATGGAGAAAATCAAATTCGCCATCCGAGGGTCAGACGGCGGCTTCCACAGAACGTGGGAGCCATTCGCCCAATTGTTCCGGGACCTGTTTGTGACCAACGAACAAGCAGAAGAATAGCCAGGTAGCCAAGAAACAGGGGAAAGTAGCCAAGGCGTGAGAGGGAGGGATAGACGGGAGGGGGGGGGGGGAGAAACAGCTAAACCTAAGAGAAAAGAAAGGCGAACCACAGGAGAAGGGGATGGGGAAGGGGGGGGGCTAAAGAGCGAAGAGGGAGGAGACACGGAACAATAGAGGGGAACCAGAGAGGAGGGGGGGGAAGCGAGGAAATGATAGCCGGAAGGAGAGCATGGGAAACAACAACAAACTTGGCAAACACGGGAACAGAGAGAAAGGAAAATACGGGCAAAAGATGGGACGAACAGCCGAAGCGGAGGTGAACGCGCGACGACAACAGCAGCGAAAACCGTCGGGGAGAAGCAAGTAGTAACAGCACCAACCCATGGTCCATTCTCGTATTGACCTCTCTGTATTGGACATAACTAATGTAAATGTTTCTCCACAGTGTGTACCTCCCCAGTTTCCCCCCAGTCCCCCACAAACAATACCTATTTATTTGTTAAAAATAATATTGTTAACTGTACAGAGTTGCTGTTGTTGAGCTAGAGCACAATATCATACCAGTTTTTTCCCCCTTTTTTCCCCTCTTCTATATATAATATATTTTATGCTGTGTACATAACTGTAAATATACTTTGTTCAAAAACCCAATAAAAAACATTTATAAAAAGAAGTATTAGCATCAAATTGTTTGTATTCCTTACAATATACAGATTGTTGCATCCCCCTTTCTTTGAAGATGTTTGTACATCATCACGAACATTTATACATGATAAGCAATGTATGCTCTGTACATGTAAATGAATATTGTTACGTGTTCACAAATTTGTAACTTTTTGCAGTTCATAGATTGAGTCTGTCAGGCTTTCTTTTGATTTGACTTGACTTTCTCAATCTCGGTTGTTCAGCATCATAAGAACATAAGAACTAGGAGCAGGAGTCGGCCACCTGGCCCCTCGAGCCTGCTCCACCATTCAATGAGATCATGGCTGATCTTTATTGGACTCAGCTCCACTTTCCGGTCCGAACACCATAACCCTTAATCCCTTTATTCTTCAAAGAACTATCTATCTTTATCTTAAAAACATTTAATGAAGGAGCCTCAACCGCTTCACTGGGCAAGGAATTCCATAGATTCACAACCCTTTGGGTGAAGAAGTTCCTCCTAAACTCAGTCCTAAATCTACTTCCCCTTATTTTGAGGCTATGCCCCCTAGTTCTGCTTTCACCCGCCAGTGGAAACAACCTGCCCGCATCTATCCTATCTATTCCCTTCATAATCTTATATGTTTCTATAAGATCCCCCCTCATCCTTCTAAATTCCAACGAGTACAGTCCCAGTCTACTCAACCTCTCCTCGTAAGCCAACCCCTTCAGCTCTGGGATTAACCTAGTGAATCTCCTCTGCACACCCTCCAGTGCCAGTACGTCCTTTCTCAAGTAAGGAGACCAAAACTGAACACAATACTCCAGGTGTGGCCTCACTAACACCTTATACAATTGCAGCAGAACCTCCCTAGTCTTAAACACCATCCCTCTAGCAATGAAGGACAAAATTCAATTTGCCTTCTTAATCACCTGTTGCACCTGTAAGCCAACTTTTTGCGACTCATGCACTAGCACACCCAGGTCTCTCTGCACAGCAGCATGTTTTAATATTTTATCATTTAAATAATAATCCCTTTTGCTGTTATTCCTATCAAAATGGATAACCTCACATTTGTCAACATTGTATTCCACCTGCCAGACCCTAGCCCATTCACTTAGCCTATCCAAATCCCTCTGCAGACTTCCAGTATCCTCTGCACTTTTTGCTTTACCACTTATCTTAGTGTCGTCTGCAAACTTGGACACATTGCCCTTGGTCCCCAACTCCAAATCATCTATGTAAATTGTGAACAGTTGTGGGCCCAACACTGATCCCTGAGGGACACCACTAGCTACTGATTGCCAACCAGAGAAACACCCATTAATCCCCACTCTTTGCTTTCTATTAATTAACCAATCCTCTATCCATGCTACTACTTTCCCCTTAATGCCATGCATCTTTATCTTATGCAGCAACCTTTTGTGTGGCACCTTGTCAAAGGCTTTCTGGAAATCCAGATATACCACATCCATTGGCTCCCCGTTATCTACCGCACTGTTAATATCCTCAAAAAATTCCACTAAATTAGTTAGGCACGACCTGCCCTTTATGAACCCATGCTGCGTCTGCCCAATGGGACAATTTCCATCCAGATGCCTCGCTATTTCTTCCTTGATGATAGATTCCAGCATCTTCCCTACTACCAAAGTTAAGCTCACTGGCCTATAATTACCCGCTTTCTGCCTACCTCCTTTTTTAAACAGTGGTGTCACGTTTGCTAATTTCCAATCCGCCGGGACCACCCCAGAGTCTAGTGAATTTTGGTAAATTATCACTAGTGCATTTGCAATCTCCCTCGCCATCTCTTTTAGCACTCTTGGATGCATTCCATCAGGTCCAGGAGACATGTCTACCTTTAGCCCCATTAGCTTGCCCATCACTACCTCCTTGGTGATAACAATCCTCTCAAGGTCCTCACCTGTCATAGCCTAATTTCCATCAGTCACTGGCATGTTATTTGTGTCTTCCACTGTGAAGACCGACCCAAAAAACCTGTTCAGTTCCTCAGCCATTTCCTCATCTCCCATTATTAAATCTCCCTTCTCCTCCTCTAAAGGACCAATATTTACCTTAGCCACTCTTTTTTGTTTTATGTATTTGTAGAACCTTTTACTATCTGTTTTTATATTCTGAGCAAGTTTACTCTCATAATTTATCTTACTCTTCTTTATAGCTTTTTTAGTAGCTTTCTGTTGCCCCCTAAAGATTTCCCAGTCCTCTAGTCTCCCACTGATCTTTGCTACTTTGTATGTTTTTTTCTTCAATTTGATACTCTCCCTTATTTCCTTAGATATCCACGGTCGATTTTCCCTCTTTTTACCGTCCTTCCTTTTTGTTGGTATAAACCTTTGCTGAGCACTGAGAAAAATCACTTGGAAGGTTCTCCACTGTTCCTCAACTATTTCACTATAAAGTCTTTGCTCCCAGTCTACCTTAGCTAGTTCTTCTCTCATCCCATTGTAATCTCCTTTGTTTAAGCACAAAACACTAGTGCTTGATTTTACCTTCTCACCCTCCATCTGTATTTTAAATTCCACCATATTGTGATCGCTCCTTCCGAGAGGATCCCGAACTATGAGATCCTGAATCAATCCTGTCTCATTACACAGGACCAGATCTAGGACCGCTTGTTCCCTCGTAGGTTCCATTACATACTGTTCGAGGAAACTATCGCGGATACATTCTATAAACTCCTCCTCAAGGCTGCCTTGACCGACCTGGTTGAACCAATCAACATGTAGATTAAAATCCCCCATGATAACTGCTATACCATTTCTACATGCATCTGTTATTTCTTTTGTTTATTGCCTGCCCCACCATAATGTTACTATTTGGTGGCCTATAGATTACTCCTATCAGTGACTTTTTCGCCTTACTATTCCTGATTTCCACCCAAATGGATTCAACCTTATCCTCCATAGCACCGATGTCATCCCTTACTGTTGCCCGGATGTCATCCTTAAATAACAGAGCTACACCACCTCCCTTACCATCCACTCTGTCCTTCCGAAAAGTTTGATACCCTCTGATATTTAACTCCCAGTTGTGACCATCCTTTAACCATGTTTCAGTAATGGCCACTAAATCATAGTCATTCACGGTGATTTGCGCCATCAACTCATTTACCTTATTCCGAATACTACGAGCATTCAGGTAAAGTACACTTATGTTGGCTTTTTTACCTCTGTTCTGAATCTTAACACCTCGATCAGTAACCTCTCCTAAGTTATATTTCCTCTTAACCTTTCTCCTAATTTTCCTTGTCGTTGAACCCATATCTTCATGTAACAACCTGCCGCGTCGCTTACCATTAATGTTTTCTGACTTTTCCGTAGTGACTATATCTCGATTTCTGATATCGAAGTTGTAGCAGTTCATTTGAGTAATTCTGTGTTAAACTGAATATTCGGAAAGATAGGCTGAGTTGACTTCACCATAAGACCATAGGACATAGGAGCAGAATAAGGCCACTCGGCCCATCGAGTCTGTTCCGCCATTCAATCACGGCTGCTATTTCACTTTCGGAAATGTTCTCATGTTTCTTTTGAGAATAGAACCTTCATTTCTCATCCCGACATGAGTGTGGAGCTGCCTGGCGAATCACACGTGCCATACAGGACCATCCACCTGTGCGAATGTGCACTCTGGCGCGATCACCTGATTTTAGCTTTGAGAGTTCTTTAGCTGTCCTGTCACAATACTGTTGTTGCATTTGCTTGTCCTGCTTCATCCTGTTTACATCGTCAGTATCAGAATCTGCTAGTTCTAAACGTGGTAAAAGTTGTCGATTCATCAGCAGCTGAGCTTGTGCCAAACCTGTGGCTAGCGGTGTAGCTCTGTTTCTGCACAATGTGAACACCTTTCTCCGCTTTTCCGTTCGATTGCGGATGTAATGGGCGAGACGTATGCTTGAAATCATATTGATGTGAACATTCCATCCAATCGCAGCTGTCAATACATGGACCGTTATCTGTCATCACTGTGATCGGAATCCCATGTTCAGCAAACATTTCTTTGGTGGCTTTAATTACTGCTTGCGAATTAGAGTTGGTTAATCTTATCACCTCTGGGTAATTTGAATAGTAATTGATGATTAATAAGTAACCTTTACCATAAAAATAGAATACATCAATGCCAACCTTTGAACCATGGAGTCATTATAAGATTATGCATCATTAACTTCTCTTTGAGTATTGATCGCGTTGACATGTGGCACATTCTAAGATGAGGTTAGTGATGCCTGGCCGACTGACTGTCGAGCTCTTTGTTTCCACTTTTCGATTCCTAAGTGAGCCTTGTTTAGGATCATCTGCCTTAGCGTAGTTGGAATCACTGTGCGATCTTGCCTAAGCAGGAATCCATTGACTACGCTGAGATCATCTCGAATGTTCCTATAACTAAAACAATTTCCATTAGGCCAACCATCTCTCATGTACATCACACACTGTAATCTGTCATCTTTATTAGTTTCTTCTTTGATCAATTTGAGCTTTTCATCTGAAACAGGTAAATTCTCTTCCAAGAAATGAGCTTGAGCTTCTACTACCTGAACTATGTCAGTCATCCCATTATCTTCTCCAGTAGCACGTGACCATGCACCTGCTACCACAAGATCCTTACCGGGCGTGTATACAAGCTCAAAATCATCACGTCAAAGTTTCATTATGATTCTTTGTAATCTTGGTGACATATCATTCAAATTATTTTTAATGATGTGTACAGGTGGACAATGATCCATCTGTTAGAAGGACTAAACATTTCCTTTCCAACTGCACGTAGTGCTGTTCAATTGGAGTCATCACTCTTGATGCGTAGGCTATGGGTCGCCATTGCTCATCAGAAGTTTTCTGGAGCAGCACAGCTCCTACGCCATCCTTACTTGCATCAGTAGATATCTTGGGTTCCTTCATTGGGTCGAAGAATGATAGTACTGGTGCAGTGGTAAGTGCTGTTTTCAAATCAGACCACTCGTTTCCATGTTCTTCTGACCATGAGAATAGAACATTCTTCTTGATCAGCTGTCTCAAAGCTGTTGTTCTGGAAGATAAGTTTGGAATAAACTTTCCAAGGAAGTTGAAAAATGAACTGAAATGAATGAAATGAAAATGAAAAATGAAAATCGCTTATTGGCACAAGTAGGCTTCAAATGAAGTTACTATGAAAAGCCCCTAGTGCCACATTCCGGCGCCTGTTCGGGGAGGCTGGTACGGGAATTGAACCATACTGCTGGCCTGCCTTGGTCTGCTTTCAAAGCTGGCTTTTAGCCCTGTGCTAAACCAGCCCCAATTTACGACACCTAGCAGTCTGAGAACTGCTTCCTTGTCCTTAGGCAAAGACATCTTGTTAACTGCTGCAACTTTCTCGTCACCAGGTTGCACACCATGAGGGGATATCTGGTCACCCAGAAATGTGAGTTTGGATATCCCAAATTAGCATTTGGTCCGGTTGAGCTTCAAATCAAATTTGTCTACTCGCTGTGGTACCTGCAGAAGTCTTGCATTATGTTCTTCAAGGGTTGATGACCATATAATTATATCGTCAAAGTAAACTCGTACACCTTCAATTCCTTCAGTCATTTGCTCCATTGCAGGATGGAATATCTCTGAGGCTGATGTTATGACAAAAGGCATTCTGTTGAAGCAATATCGACCATAGGGAGTATTGAATGCATAACTTCCTACTGGATTCGTCCAGTTTCAATTGGCAAAATCCTATAGAGGCAACTAATTTGGAAAAAATCTTGGCATGTGCCATTTCACTAATGATTTCTTCACGCTTTGGGATAGGATAATGTTCTCTTTTAATATTCTGATTGAAGTCTTTCGGATCAATACAGAATCTGAGATCTCCATTCGTTTTTTTGACACATACCATTGAACTGACCCAGGATTCCTTCTGGGTGGGTGAATAACTGGCCTGGTATTATGCTTCAGCTGCATCTTGTACTTGAATGGTAATGTACCCATTCCTTGAAACACGTTTGGAAATTTTTCAATAATGACATCTTTTTCATCCTGAGCATGGATGAGATTTTGTCTGTGCTGTGAATTCTCTTCACCAGCTGCAGTAGCTCGCATACCTGCATGCCTAGTAGTGATGAACGCTTCGGTCCCAGTGTTTCACATTTTAAAGGGATCTCCGTGTATTTGTTTAGTACTGTGAGATAACATGTTCCCAACATATTAATGACATGGCCATTATAATCTCGCAATTGACAGTCATTCTCATGTATTGGAGGCTGTTGACTTAATTTGGCTATGTCTAATTTATTAATTAAATTTGCATGAGCACCGGTATCCAATTTGAATATAATATCCATTCCAGTAATGTTCAATGGAATTGTCCAGTCATCTTTTGTATTGACTGTTGATATTGGTTTTAAGACTTCTTGTGTAGAAATAACCTTTGATAGAGCAGCATGGTGGTGCAGTGGTTAGCACTGCTGCCTCACGGTGCTGAGGTCCCAGGTTAGATGCCAGCCCTGGGTCACTGTCTCTGTGGAGTTTGCACATTCTCCCTGTGATTGCGTGGGTCTCGCCCCCACAACCCAAAGATGTGCAGGGTAGGTGGATTGGCCACACTAAATTGCCCCTTAATTGGAAAAAATGAATTGGGTACTCTAAATTTTTTTTTTTTAAAAGAAATAACTTTTGAAGTAATATCTTCTCTACAATGCCTACAAAGAATGTGCCTTCCAGGTCACACATGTCTGGGACAGTATCAGGTTTGATCAGTTTCATTGTATTGTTATTTGCATTTACACTTGGTACAGTTTTCTCTTTGTTATATGAACTTTTCTTAGACTGCGGCAATATCATTCCCGTTCACTTCGCGCACACTTTCCCGAAGGCTGGGTATTTTCTCACTGGGTGGGTGTGGCCACAACGATTGCACGTCACGACGCTGGTTTCGTGATTTGCAGAATAGCCACCATCTGGAGCGTGCTGTTTTTTTGAGTGCGCCACAGCTTCAATGGCCTCAGCCACGTTGTTCGTTTTCGCGCCACTTTCGCGAATCAACATTTCGGACTACTAATTCTGAGCAAATTCACTCGCACAACACATACCGATAGCTTCTACTAGCGTTAATTTTCATTGCCTGAGCAACCTCTGACGCAGCTTTTCATTTTTTATACCGAATACAATCTGATCATGCAGCAAGGAGTCTGTTAATAGCAAAAAATTACAGGTCTGAGGTTTGAGCCTGAGATCTGGGGCAAAATTCTCCGTACTCAGCGCGATATCCGCCGACCGGCGCCAAAAACGGCGCAAATCAGTCCGGCATCGCGCCGCCCCAAAGGTGCAGAATTCTCCGCATCTTGAGGGGCCGAGCCCTCACCTTGAGGGGCTAGGCCCGCGCCGGACTGATTTCTGCCCCGCCAGCTGGCGGGAAAGTCCTTTGGTGCCCCGCCAGCTGGCGCGGAAATGACATTGCCGGGCGGCACATGCGCGGGAGCGTTAGCGGCCGCTGACTGCATCCTCGCGCATGCGCAGTGGAGGGGGTCTCTTCCGCCTCCGCCATGGTGGAGACCGTGGCAAAGGCGGAAGGAAAACAGTGCCCCCACGGAACAGGCCCGCCCGCGGATCGGTGGGTCCCGATCGCGGGCCAAGCCACCGTGGGGGCACCCCCCGGGGCCAGATCGCCCCGCGCCCCCCCCAGGATCCCGGAGCCCGCCCACGCCGCCTTGTCCCGCCGGTAAGAGAGGTGGTTTAATCCACGCCGGCGGGACAGGCATTCCAGCAGCGGGACTTCGGCCCATCCGGGCCGGAGAATCGCTGGGGGGGGGGCGCCAACCGGCGCGGCGGGATTCCCGCTCAAAAGTTTCATTAATCAAAAACATTGTGATTTCAAGAAGGAATTAGATATAGCTCTTGTGGCTAAAGGGATCAATGGATATGGGGGTGGGGGGGGGGGAAGGTGGGATCAGGGTATTGAACTTGATGATCAGCCATGATCATAATGAATGGCGGAGCAGGCTCGAGGGGCCGATTGGCCTCCTCCTGCTCCTATTTTCGATGTTTGTTTCCAAATCATCCAAACACGATTTTCCTTTCATTCAACCACGTTGACCCTGCCTGATTGCTTGAGATTTTCTAATCGTCCTGCTAGAACCTCCTTTGAAAAGCTTAATGGAGATTAATTAAAAATAATACCTGACTTCACATCAACAGATTGCTTTGGAAGTTGTTGTAATATTGAAACAAATCAGCAGTGGAGTTCACAAGCCCAGGGCAGAGACAATTCAGAGACTCACTCATCAATGGTGAAACACAGCAGCCGTTTAAACAGGCCGTCTGCTTTCTGCTTCTCCAAAGCCTCGCGACCAAGAAACGGGATCTGGGACTTCAGTTTGCACGTGAAGGCGAGCCCAGCCTCAAGTGGGGTGTCGTCAGAGCGAAGGTCAGCATGCCAGTGTCTGTAACCTGTAATACAAACCACAGCAAACTCGGGTGAGACATCAGTAACTCACAGTGCTGACATTACCTCTCCTGCCAATATTAGCCATAACCGAGAGACACCCACATCGAACATGGGCAAAGCCTGGGTAGATGCTGGATAATCCCAAACACTCAGCCAACGCACATTTTTGTGTCAATTCAAATAGAACAGATTCAAACAGAATTACAGAATTCTTACAGCACAGAAATAGGCCATTTGGTCTATCATGTCTGCACTAGCTCTCTGAGTGCACAATTCACCAAGTCAAGGACAGTAGTGGGAAGTTGTGCGTGGAGTCCGAGGAGATAGGAGAGGTGCTAAATGAATATTTTTTGTCAGTATTCACACAGGAAAAAGACAACATTGTCGAGGAGAATACTGAGATTCAGGCTACTAGACTAGAAGGGCTTGAGGTTCATAAGGAGGAGGTGTTAGCAATTCTGGATAGGGTGAAAATAGATAAGTCCCCTGGGCCAGATGGGATTTATCCTAGGATTCTCTGGGAAGCTAGGGAGGAGATTGCTGAGCCTTTGGCTTTGATCTTTAAGTCATCTTTGTGCACAGGAATAGTGCCAGAAGACTGGAGGATAGCAAATGTTGTCCCCTTGTTCAAGAAGGGGAGTAGAGACAACCCCGGTAACTATAGACCAGTGAGCCTTACTTCTGTTGTGGGCAAAATCTTGGAAAGGTTTATAAGAGATAGGGTGTATAATCATCTGGAAAGGAGTAATTTGATTAGACATAGTCAACACGGTTTCGTGAAGGGTAGGTCGTGCCTCACAAACCTTATTGAGTTCTTTGAGAAGGTGACCAAACAGGTGGATGAGGGTAAAGCAGTTGATGTGGCGCATATGGATTTCAGTAAAGCGTTTGATAAGGTTCCCCACGGTAAGCTGCTGCAGAAAATACGGAAGCATGGGATTCAGGGAGATTTAGCAGTTTGGATCAGAAATTGGCTAGCTGGAAGAAGACAAAGGGTGGTGGTTGATGGGAAGTGTTCAGACTGGAGTCCAGTTACTAGTGGTGTACCACAAGGATCTGTTTTGGGGCCACTGCTGTTTGTCATTTTTATAAATGACCTGGAGGAGGGCGTAGAAGGATGGGTGAGTAAATTTGCAGATGACACTAAAGTCGGTGGAGTTGTGGACAGTGCGGAAGGATGTTACAAGATTAAGAGGGACATAGATAAGCTGCAGCGCTGGGCTGAGAGGTGGCAAATGGAGTTTAATGCAGAAACGGGTGAGATGATTCATTTTGGAAGGAAGACAGAGTACTGGGCTAATGGTAAGATTTTTGGCAGTGTGGATGAGCAAAGAGATCTCGGTGTCCATGTACATAGATCCCTGAAAGTTGCCACTCAGGTTGAGAGGGTTAAGAAGGCGTACGGTGTGTTAGCTTTTATAGATTCACCTGAAGAAGGAGCAGCGCTCCGAAAGCTAGTGACATCGAAACAAACCTGTTGGACTTTAACCTGGTGTTGTAAGACTTCGTACTTAGCTTTTATTGGTAGAGGGATTGAGTTTCGGAGCCATGAGGTCATGTTGCAGCTGTACAAAACTCTGGTGCGGCCGCATTTGGAGTATTGCGTGCAATTCTGGTCGCCGCATTATAGGAAGGATGTGGAAGCATTGGAAAGGGTGCAGAGGAGATTTACCAGAATGTTGCCTGGTATGGAGGGAAGATCTTATGAGGAAAGGCTGAGGGACTTGAGGCTGTTTTCGTTACAGAGAAGAAGGTTAAGAGGTGACTTAATTGAGACATACAAGATGATCAGAGGATTGGATAGGATGGGCAGTGAGAGCCTTTTTCCTCGGATGGTGATGTCTAGCACGTGGGGACACAGCTTTAAATTGAGGGGAGATAGATATTAGACAGATGTCAGAGGTAGGTTCTTTACTCAGAGAGTAGTAAGGGCGTGGAATGCCCTGCCTGCAACAGTAGAGGACTCGCCAACACTAAGGGCATTTAAATGTTCATTGGATAGACATATGGACAATAAGGGAATAGTGTAGATGGGCTTTAGATTGGTTTCACAGGTCGGCGCAACATCAAGGGCCGAAGGGCCTGTACTGCGCTGTTATGTTCTATGTTCTAAGTGTCTACAAGAACATAAACATTCCCATTCCCATCGCGTCTTTCACAAGTTCAGGACGTTCTCACCGTTTACAGTATTGCCGTTTCTCTGCAATGTAGTCACTTTTGCAAAGTAGGAAATGTGTCAATTATTTCAAGGGAAGCAAACTCCCAGCAAACAGCAACTTGATTTTGAGCAGATTCTCTGGTTTTGATGATGTGTCGGAGGCTAGAAACTGGGAAGAAAAGCCCTGTTTTTGTGCACATTAATGTCACAGGTTCATTTACATAAACCCGAGAGTGCAGAGAGAGCCAGGGTTTCAAGTTTCACCTGATGGAACAGTACCTCTGACAGTGCAGCACTCCCTCAGGAAAATCCCAAGGCTTTTTACACGTACATAAAAAGCAAGAGGGTAGCCAGGGAAAGGGTTGGCCCACTGAAGGATAGGCAAGGGAATCTATGTGTGGAGCCAGAGGAAATGGGCGAGGTACTAAATGAATACTTTGCATCAGTATTCACCAAAGAGAAGGAATTGGTCGATGTTGAGTCTGGAGAAGGGGGTGTAGATAGCCTGGGTCACATTGAGATCCAAAAAGAAGAGGTGTTGGGTGTCTTAAAAAATATTAAGGTAGATAAGTCCCCAGGGCCTGATGGGATCTACCCCAGAATACTGAAGGAGGCTGGAGAGGAAATTGCTGAGGCCTTGACAGAAATCTTTGGATCCTCGCTGTCTTCAGGGGATGTCCCGGAGGACTGGAGAATAGCCAATGTTGTTCCTCTGTTTAAGAAGGGTAGCAAGGATAATCCCGGGAACTACAGGCCGGTGAGCCTTACCTCAGTGGTAGGGAAATTACTGGAGAGAATTCTTCGAGACAGGATCTACTCCCATTTGGAAGTAAATGGACGTATTAGTGAGAGGCAGCACGGTTTTGTGAAGGGGAGGTCGTGTCTCACTAACTTGATAGAGTTTTTCGAGGAGGTCACTAAGATGATTGATGCAGGTAGGGCAGTAGATGTTGTCTATATGGACTTCAGTAAGGCCTTTGACAAGGTCCCTCAAGGTAGACTAGTACAAAAGGTGAAGTCACACGGGATCAGGGGTGAGCTGGCAAGGTGGATACAGAACTGGCTAGGCCATAGAAGGCAGAGAGTAGCAATGGAGGGATGCTTTTCTAATTGGAGGGCTGTGACCAGTGGTGTTCCACAGGGATCAGTGCTGGGACCTTTGCTCTTTGTAGTATATATAAATGATTTGGAGGAAAATGTAACTGGTCTGATTAGTAAGTTTGCAGACGACACAAAGGTTGGTGGAATTGCGGATAGCGATGAGGACTGTCGGAGAAAACAGCAGGATTTAGATTGTCTGGAGACTTGGGCGGAGAGATGGCAGATGGAGTTTAATCCGGACAAATGTGAGGTAATGCATTTTGGAAGGTCTAATGCAGGTAGGGAATATACAGTGAATGGTAGAACCCTCAAGAGTATTGAAAGTCAAAGAGATCTAGGAGTACAGGTCCACAGGTCATTGAAAGGGGCAACACAGGTGGAGAAGGTAGTCAAGAAGGCATATGGCATGCTTGCCTTCATTGGCCGGGGCATTGAGTATAAGAATTGGCAAGTCATGTTGCAGCTGTATAGAACCTTAGTTAGGCCACACTTGGAATATAGTGTTCAATTCTGGTCGCCACACTACCAGAAGGATGTGGAGGCTTTAGAGAGGGTGCAGAAGAGATTTACCAGAATGTTGCCTGGTATGGAGGGCATTAGCTATGAGGAGCGATTGAATAAACTCGGTTTGTTCTCACTGGAACGAAGGAGGTTGAGGGGAGACCTGATAGAGGTATACAAAATTATGAGGGACATAGACAGAGTGGATAGTCAGAGGCTTTTCCCCAGGGTAGAGGGGTCAATTACTAGGGGGCATAGGTTTAAGGTGAGAGGGGCAAGGTTTAGAGTAGATGTACGAGGCAAGTTTTTTTACGCAGAGGGTAGTGGGTGCCTGGAACTCGCTACCGGAGGAGGTAGTGGAAGCAGGGACATTTAAGGGGCATCTTGACAAATATATGAATAGGATGGGAATAGAAGGATACGGACCCAGGAAGTGTAGAAGATTGTAGTTTAGTCGGGCAGCATGGTCGGCACGGGCTTGGAGGGCCGAAGGGCCTGTTCCTGTGCAGTACATTTCTTTGTTCTTTGTTCTTTGTTCTTTTGACCCTCTGACAGTGCGGCACTCCCTCAGTACTGACCCTCTGACAGTGCAGCACTCCCTCAGTACTGACCCTCTGACAGTGCAGCACTCCCTCAGTACTGACCCTCTGACAGTGCGGCACTCCCTCAGTACTGACCCTCTGACAATGCGGCACTCACTCAGTACAGACCCTCTGACAGTGCAGCACTCCCTCAGTACTGACCCTCTGACAGTGCAGCACTCCCTCAGTACTGACCCTCTGACAGTGCGGCACTCCCTCAGTACTGACCCTCTGACAATGCGGCACTCACTCAGTACTGACCCTCTGACAGTGCAGCACTCCCTCAGCACTGACCCTCTGACAGTGCGGCACTCCCTCAGTACTGACCCTCTGACAGTGCGGCACTCCCTCAGTACTGACCCTCTGACAGTGCGGCACTCCCTCAGTACTGACCCTCTGACAGTGCGGCACTCCCTCAGTACTGACCCTCTGACAGTGCAGCACTCCCTCAGCACTGACCCTCTGACAGTGCGGCACTCCCTCAGTACTGACCCTCTGACAGTGCGGTGCTCTCTCGGTACTGACCCTCTGACAGTGCGGCACTCCCTCTGTACTGACCCTCTGACAGTGCGGCACTCCCTTAGTACTGACCCTCTGACAGTGCGGCACTCCCTCAGTACTGACCCTCTGACAGTGCAGCACTCCCTCAGTACTGACCCTCTGACAGTGCAGCACTCACTCAGTACTGACCCTCTGACAGTGCGGCACTCTCTTAGTACTGACCCTCTGACAGTGCGGCACTCCCTCAGTACTGACCCTCTGACAGTGCAGCACTCCCTCAGTACTGACCCTCTGACAGTGCGGCACTCCCTCAGTACTGACCCGCTGACAGTGCAGCACTCCCTCAGTACTGACCCTCTGACAGTGCGGCACTCCCTCAGTACTGACCCGCTGACAGTGCAGCGCTCCCTCAGTACTGACTGTCTGACAGTGCAGCACTCCCTCAGTACTGACCCTCTGACAGTGCGGCACTCCCTCAGTACTGACCCTCTGACAGTGCAGCGCTCCCTCAGTACTGACCCTCTGACAGTGCGGCACTCCCTCAGTACTGACCCGCTGACAGTGCAGCACTCCCTCAGTACTGACCCTCTGACAGTGCAGCACTCCCTCAGTACTAACCCTCTGACAGTGCAGCGCTCCCTCAGTACTGACTGTCTGACAGTGCAGCACTCCCTCAGTACTGACCCTCTGACAGTGCAGCACTCCCTCAGTACTGACTGTCTGACAGTGCAGCGCTCCCTCAGTACTGACTGTCTGACAGTGCAGCACTCCCTCAGTACTGACCCTCTGACAGTGCAGCACTCCCTCAGTACTGATCCTCTGACAGTGCGGCACTCCCTCAGTACTGACCCTCTGACAGTGTAGCACTCCCTCAGTACTGACCCTCTGACAGTGCGGAACTCCCTCAGTACTGACCCTCTGACGGTGCGGTGCTCTCTCGGTACTGACCCTCTGACAGTGCAGCACTCCCTCAGTACTGACCCTCTGACAGTGCGGCACTCCCTCAGTACTAACCCTCTGACAGTGCAGCGCTCCCTCAGTACTGACCCTCTGACAGTGCGGCACTCCCTCAGTACTGACCCTCAGACAGTGCAGCACTCCCTCAGTGCTCACCCTCTGACAGTGCTGCACTCCCTCAGTACTGACCCTCTGACAGTGCAGCACTCCCTCAGTACTGACCCTCTGACAGTGCAGCACTCCCTCAGTACTGACCCTCTGACAGTGCGGTGCTCTCTCAGTACTGACCCTCTGACAGTGCGGCACTCCCTCAGTACTGACCCTCTGACAGTGCGGCACTCCCTCAGTACTGACCGTTTGACAGTGCAGCACTCCCTCAGTACTGACCCTCTGTACATGAATGGTCAGTGAAGTGAACGCTCTGACTGAATATGATTGGTTGCTTCAGTCTTGATATTTCGTGGTTGTTGTGAGATACACTTGGCCAGACAGCTCCCTGGAAATTTCATTCAGACATAAATTGTGACCTGAGGAATAGCGGAACTCGAGGCGGTCTGCGCCCTCCTCCCTTCTCAGTGGTAACAAAAGCAATTTGGAATGAGTATAATTTGGAATGTCGTCCTGCATGGATGTGAAACTCAAATTATTTAGAAGAGGAAGAGTGCTTTGTGAATTAAATTTGTAACGCGAGTTTGGAGGTGAGTGGTGTGGATCAGCCGGGCGGAAAGAAACTACAAACAGTGAATATCCGTGCTGGATGGAAGGAGGGTATTGGAGAATGAGAAAACAGCAGAGCGAGATGGAAATTGTGCCGAGGATTCGCACACACGATGATGAAAACATTGATGGATGTTCCTGTCAGGACGTAAAATTAAAACAGTCGGTGAATTCAGTGGGAAGAGCAAGTGGCAGCTTTGCTGACTGCCTGGGGTATTGATGGGGGTGTGGGATCGCACTGTGCTTTCTGGCAGCTTTGCTGTCTGGGGTATTGACGAGGGTGTGGGATCGCACTGTGCATTCTGGCAGCTTTGCTGACTGTCTGGGGAATTGATGAGGGTGTGGGATCGCACTGTGCATTCTGGCAGCTTTGCTGTCTGGGGTATTGACGAGGGTGTGGGATCGCACTGTGCTTTCTGGCAGCTTTGCTGTCTGGGGTATTGACGAGGGTGTGGGATCACACTGTGCATTCTGGCAGCTTTGCTGACTGTCTGTGGTATTGACAAGGGTGTGGGATCGCACTGTGCTTTCTGGCAGCTTTGCTGACTGTCTGGGGTATTGACGAGGGTGTGGGATCACACTGTGCATTCTGGCAGCTTTGCTGACTGGGGTATTGACGAGGGTGTGGGATAGCACTGTGCATTCTGGCAGCTTTGCTGTCTGGGGTATTGACGAGGGTGTGGGAGCGCACTGTGCTTTCTGGCAGCTTTGCTGTCTGGGGTATTGACGAGGGTGTGGGATCGCACTGTGCTTTCTGGCAGCTTTGCTGTCTGGGGTATTGCCGAGGGTGTGGGATCGCACTGTGCATTCTGGCAGCTTTGCTGACTGGGGTATTGACGAGGGTGTGGGATCACACTGTGCATTCTGGCAGCTTTGCTGACTGTCTGAGGTATTGACAAGGGTGTGGGATCGCACTGTGCTTTCTGGCAGCTTTGCTGACTGTCTGGGGTATTGACAAGGGTGTGGGATCGCACTGTGCTTTCTGGCAGCTTTGCTGACTGTCTGGGGTATTGCCGAGGGTGTGGGATCGCACTGTGCATTCTGGCAGCTTTGCTGACTGTCTGGGGAATTGATGAGGGTGTGGGATCGCACTGTGCATTCTGGCAGCTTTGCTGTCTGGGGTATTGACGAGGGTGTGGGATCGCACTGTGCTTTCTGGCAGCTTTGCTGTCTGGGGTATTGACGAGGGTGTGGGATCACACTGTGTATTCTGGCAGCTTTGCTGACTGTCTGTGGTATTGACAAGGGTGTGGGATCGCACTGTGCTTTCTGGCAGCTTTGCTGACTGTCTGGGGTATTGACGAGGGTGTGGGATCACACTGTGCATTCTGGCAGCTTTGCTGACTGGGGTATTGACGAGGGTGTGGGATAGCACTGTGCATTCTGGCAGCTTTGCTGTCTGGGGTATTGACGAGGGTGTGGGATCGCACTGTGCTTTCTGGCAGCTTTGCTGTCTGGGGTATTGACGAGGGTGTGGGATCGCACTGTGCTTTCTGGCAGCTTTGCTGTCTGGGGTATTGCCGAGGGTGTGGGATCGCACTGTGCATTCTGGCAGCTTTGCTGACTGGGGTATTGACGAGGGTGTGGGATCACACTGTGCATTCTGGCAGCTTTGCTGACTGTCTGAGGTATTGACAAGGGTGTGGGATCGCACTGTGCTTTCTGGCAGCTTTGCTGACTGTCTGGGGTATTGACAAGGGTGTGGGATCGCACTGTGCTTTCTGGCAGCTTTGCTGACTGTCTGGGGTATTGCCGAGGGTGTGGGATCGCACTGTGCATTCTGGCAGCTTTGCTGACTGTCTGGGGTATTGACGAGGGTGTGGGATCGCACTGTGCTTTCTGGCAGCTTTGCTGTCTGGGGTATTGACGAGGGTGTGGGATCGCACTGTGCTTTCTGGCAGCTTTGCTGTCTGGGGTATTGACGAGGGTGTGGGATCGCACTGTGCTTTCTGGCAGCTTTGCTGTCTGGGGTATTGACAAGGGTGTGGGATCGCACTGTGCTTTCTGGCAGCTTTGCTGACTGTCTGGGGTATTGCCGAGGGTGTGGGATCGCACTGTGCTTTCTGGCAGCTTTGCTGTCTGGGGTATTGACGAGGGTGTGGGATCACACTGTGCATTCTGGCAGCTTTGCTGTCTGGGGTATTGACGAGGGTGTGGGGTCACACTGTGCATTCTGGCAGCTTTGCTGTCTGGGGTATTGACGAGGATGTGGGATCGCACTGTGCTTTCTGGCAGCTTTGCTGACTGCATGGAGTATTGACGAGGGTGTGGGATCGCACTGTGCTTTCTGGCAGCTTTGCTGACTGTCTGGGGTATTGACGAGGGTGTGGGATCGCACTGTGCTTTCTGGCAGCTTTGCTGACTGTCTGGGGTATTGACGAGGGTGTGGGATCGCACTGTGCTTTCTGGCAACTTTGCTGTCTGGGGTATTGACGAGGGTGTGGGATCGCACTGTGCTTTCTGGCAGCTTTGCTGACTGTCTGGGGTATTGACGAGGGTGTGGGATCGCACTGTGCTTTCTGGCAGCTTTGCTGACTGTCTGGGGTATTGACGAGGGTGTGGGATCGCACTGTGCTTTCTGGCAACTTTGCTGTCTGGGGTATTGACGAGGGTGTGGGATCGCACTGTGCATTCTGGCAGCTTTGCTGACTGGGGTATTGACGAGGGTGTGGGATCACACTGTGCATTCTGGCAGCTTTGCTGACTGTCTGGGGTATTGATGAGGGTGTGGGATCGCACTGTGCTTTCTGGCAGCTTTGCGGACTGTCTGGGGTATTGACATGGGTGTGGGATCGCACTGTGCTTTCTGGCAGCTTTGCTGACTGTCTGGGGTTTTGACAAGGGTGTGGGATAGCACTGTGCATTCTGGCAGCTTTGCTGTCTGGGGTATTGACGAGGGTGTGGGATCGCACTGTGCTTTCTGGCAGCTTTGCTGTCTGGGGTATTGACGAGGGTGTGGGATCGCACTGTGCTTTCTGGCAGCTTTGCTGTCTGGGGTATTGACGAGGGTGTGGGATCGCACTGTGCTTTCTGGCAGCTTTGCTGTCTGGGGTATTGACGAGGGTGTGGGATAGCACTGTGCATTCTGGCAGCTTTGCTGTCTGGGGTATTGACGAGGGTGTGGGATCGCACGGTGCATTCTGGCAGCTTTGCTGACTGTCTGGGGTACTGACGAGGGTGTGGGATCGCACTGTGCATTCGGGCAGCTTTGCTGACTGCCTGGGGTATTGACGAGGGTGTGGGATCGCACTGTGCATTCTGGCAGCTTTGCTGACTGTCTGGGGTATTGACGAGGGTGTGGGATCGCACTGTGCTTTCTGGCAGCTTTGCTGACTGTCTGGGGTATTGACGAGGGTGTGGGATCACACTGTGCATTCGGGCAGCTTTGCTGACTGCCTGGGGTATTGATGAGGGCGTGGGATCGCACTGTGCATTCTGGCAGCTTTGCTGACTGCCTGGGGTATTGACGAGGGTGTGGGATCGCACTGTTCATTCTGGCAGCTTTGCTGTCTGGGGTATTGACGAGGGTGTGGGATCGCACTGTGCTTTCTGGCAGCTTTGCTGTCTGGGGTATTGACGAGGGTGTGCGATCACACTGTGCTTTCTGGCAGCTTTGCTGTCTGGGGTATTGACGAGGGTGTGGGATCGCACTGTGCTTTCTGGCAGCTTTGCTGACTATCTGGGGTATTGACGAGGGTGTGGGATCGCACTGTGCATTCTGGCAGCTTTGCTGTCTGGGGTATTGACGAGGGTGTGGGATCGCACTGTGCATTCTGGCAGCTTTGCTGTCTGGGGTATTGACGAGGGTGTGGGATCGCTCTGTGCATTCTGGCAGCTTTGCTGTCTGTCTGGGGTATTGACGAGGGTGTGGGATCGCACTGTGCATTCTGGCAGCTTTGCTGTCTGGGGTATTGACAAGGGTGTGGGATCGCACTGTGCTTTCTGGCAGCTTTGCTGTCTGGGGTTTTGACAAGGGTGTGGGATCGCACTGTGCTTTCTGGCAGCTTTGCTGTCTGGGGTATTGACGAGGGTGTGGGATCACACTGTGCATTCTGGCAGCTTTGCTGTCTGGGGTATTGACGAGGGTGTGGGATCGCACTGTGCATTCTGGCAGCTTTGCTGTCTGGGGTATTGACGAGGGTGTGGGATCGCACTGTGCATTCTGGCAGCTTTGCTGACTGGGGTATTGACGAGGGTGTGGGATCGCACTGTGCTTTCTGGCAGCTTTGCTGTCTGGGGTTTTGACAAGGGTGTGGGATCGCACTGTGCTTTCTGGCAGCTTTGCCGACTGTCTGGGGTTTTGACAAGGGTGTGGGATCGCACTGTGCATTCTGGCAGCTTTGCTGTCTGGGGTATTGACGAGGGTGTGGGATCGCACTGTGCATTCTGGCAGCTTTGCTGTCTGGGGTATTGACGAGGGTGTGGGATCGCACTGTGCTTTCTGGCAGCTTTGCTGACTGTCTGGGGTATTGACGAGGCTGTGGGATCACACTGTGCATTCTGGCAGCTTTGCTGACTGTCTGGGGTATTGACGAGGGTGTGGGATCGCACTGTGCTTTCTGGCAGCTTTGCTGTCTGGGATATTGACGAGGGTGTGGGATCGCACTGTGCTTTCGGGCAGCTTTGCTGCCTGGGGTATTGACGAGGTTGTGGGATCGCACTGTGCATTCTGGCAGCTTTTACCTTTTTCAATGCTGAGTGAATCAATGGCTCTGTAACCAGCGTTGGCGATTCCAAACTTGGCCCCAGATTCCATCACGGCACGATGGACAGACACACAGGACTCCCGTGGTACATGCAGCTCCCAACCGAGCTCACCAACAAACGAAAGTCTCATAGCTCGCACCTTGCAAACCAAAAAGTTGGATTAATGAGCATTCCCAGCGAGTCAGTGTTAGGGAACAGATGGTGGCTTTTGTAAAGGCCCCGAAGAATCCAGCACGAGTTTTAAGGATACAAAATAATAAAGTTTATTTACTATAACAATATATACATAGTAGTAGCAGTAACTTCCCTTGCTACCTTCTCCTTCCTCCTGGTTCCTGGACTGGCCAGCTTATTTATAGTAGGAGTTTCTCCGCCCCCCTCATTGGGGAAGTTCATACTCCCATAGGATTGTGGGATAATCATTAGTCCCCAGCCAATCGTCAGTAGGCAGGTTATAACAGTGGCGTTACAGAATCCTAGAATGATACAGCACAGGAGGAGGCCATTCAGGCATCATATCTGTGCTGGCTCTTTGAAAGGACAATCCAATTACTCCCACTCCATCTGCTCTTTCCCCGTTGCCTTACAAATGTTTCCACCTCAAATATTTATTCAGTTTTCCTTTTGAAAGTTCCTGTTGAATCTGCTTCCGGTGCCCTTTCAGGCAGCACTTCCCAGATCACAACACCTCGCAGTGTAAAGCAATTCTCCTCATTTTCCCCCTCTGGCTCTTTTGTCAATTATCTTCAAAAGTTACTAACCGTCCTGCAAGTGTCTCTTCAGTTACTTTATCAATATCATTCATAAAAACTCAAATCTTCCCTTAACCTGCTCTGTACAAGAGTGATCCCACTGCTCCTGTCTCTCCACATAATTAAAGTCTGAGATAGAATAGAAATAGAAAATAGGAGCTGGAAGACATTGAGCCCTGCTCTGTCATTCAATCTGATCATGATTGATCCTCTATCTGAACGCTATGCTCCCCCGCTCCCCCTATATTGATCCTCTATCTGAATGCTATGCTCCCCCGCTCCCCCTATATTGATCCTCTATCTGAATGCTATGCTCCCCCGCTCCCCCTATATTCCTTCACACCTTTAGAATCTAGAAATGTATCTATTTCCTTCTTAAATAAATTCAGTGACTTGGGATAGAATTCCACAGGTTCACCATCCTCCGAGTGAAGTAGTTTCTCCTCCTCTCAGTCCAGTCTACCCAACATCCTGAGAATGTAACCCCTTGTTCTGAACCCCCACAATCAGTCAAACAACGTCCCCGCACTCAGCCTGTGCAGCCCCTCACAATCTTACATCTTTCAATTAGAAATTCTCATTCTTCTAAATTCCAGTCAATACAGGCGAAGGAAGGTGTCCCAAACTCTCCTCATGCGACAATCCTGGTAAACGTTCACTGCACTCCCTCTGTGGTAAGTATATCGGGCTGAATTCTCCGTCTGGGAGACTGCGTTCTCCCGCCGGAGATGAATTGCACCAGTTTTACGATTTCCGTGCAGTTGTAAAGCGGGATCAATTCAGTGTTCCGCACACTGCAAATTTATGTATGGCGTGGAATACGTGGAATTCCCAGGGAATCCCGCTACTGCATTGCCATCTTGGGCGGACGGCCCGATAACAAGGTGAGGTGTCCAGCATCACAGATTGGCCCCACCCCCACAGCAGTCCCCTCCACGCCCAGACTGCCTGGGTGCCTCCCCTACCCCCAGGTACGGGGGTCACCTGCTCCGCCCCTCCACAAAGACTCCTGTGGTAGGGGAAGCCCCCAAAGGGAACCCCCTCCACAGAAACCCCCCACCCCACCCCAGGTCCATGCCTCCTGTAGTAGACGTACCCCCCACGGACCCGTGTAATAGGGGGACCCCCTTCACAGGGACCGCCCAGAAGGGGGTCTGTGGAGGAGTTCCTTTCAGCAGGGGTCTCTGTAGGAGGACCCTCTATTACGGTGAACCCTGAGGGCGGTTCACCTATTATAGGGATCCCTGGAAGGGCTGTGGGGGGGGGTTGCCTGGCAGTGGGCAGGCAGGGCATTCACATTTATCTACATCATCCTGTATCTGCCATCTATCTGCCCACTCACTCAACTTGTCTCAATCGCCTCGAAGCCTCTTTATATCCTCTTCACCATTCACAGTCCCACCTCGTTTCATGTCATCAGTATACTTGAAAATATTACTTCTGGTTCCCTCATCTAAATCATTGATGCATATTGTAAATAGCTGGAGCCCTGTGGAACCCCTCGAGTCACTGCCTGCCACTTCGAAAAAGACCCATTTATTTCTATCACATACAAATTAGGCAGGAACTGTAGAATGTGGATTGGGAGCAACTATTTGAGGCAAATCCACGTCTGACATGTGGGAGGCTTTTAAAGGCCAGTTGATTGAAGTGCAGGACACGTATGTCCCCACAAAAATGAAGGATAGAAATGGCAGGATTGTGGAACCATGGATGACGAGGGAAATTGTAATCTTAGTCAAAAGGGAAAAGGAGGCATACGATAGGTCTAGGCATCTAAAAACTGACAAAGCCCTTGAAGAGTACAGTGAAAGTAGGAAGGAACTTAAACGTGGAATTAGGAGGGCTAATAGGGGCCATGAAATGTCTTCAGCAAACATGGTCAAGGAGAATCCCAAGGCTTTTTACGCATATATTAGGAGCAAACGGGTAGCAAGAGAAAGAGTAGGCCCACTTAAGGACAATGGAGGGAAGGTATGCGTGGAACCACAGGAAGTGGGTGAAATCTTTAATGAGTACTTTGTATCGGTATTCACCAGGGTGAAGGACATGATTGATGTAGAGATCAGGGATAGGTGTGTGATCACTCTGGAGAACGTCAATATATCAAAGGAGGAAGTGTTGAGTATCCTAAATTGCATTAAGGTAGGCAAGTCCGTGGGGCCGGATGGGATCTATCCCAGGTTACTGTGGGAGGCAAGGGGAGAAATAGCTGGGGCCTTAGCAGATATCTTCACATCCTCTTTGACCACAGGCGAGGTCCCAGAGGACTGGAGAATAGCCAATGTTGTTCTCTTATTCAAGAAAGAATGAAACACATTGATGAAGGCCGGGCAGTGGATGTGGTGTATATGGATTTCAGTGAGGCATTTGACAAGGTTCCCCATGGTAGGCTCATTCAGAAAGTTAGGGGGCATGGGATACAGGGAAATTTGGCTGTATGAAGACAGCGAGTGGTAGTGGATGGAAGGTATTCTGCCTGGAGGTCGGTGGCCAGTGATGTCCCGCAAGGATCTGTTCTGGGACATCTGCTCTTTGTGGTTTTTATAAATGACTTGGGTGAGGAAGTGGAAGGGTGGGTTAGTAAGTTTGCCGATGACACAAATGTTGGGGGAGTTGTAGATAGTGTTGAGGGTTGTTGCAACAGAACATTGACAGGATGCAGAGCTGGGCTGAGAAGTGGCAGATGGAGTTCAACCTTGATAAATGTGAAGTGATTCATTTTGGAAGGTCGAATTTGAATGCTGAATACAGGGTTAAAGGCAGGATTCTTGGAAGTGTGGAGGAACAGAGGGATCTTGGGGTCCACGTGTGTCCACGTACATAGATCCCTCAAAGTTGCCACCCAGGTTGATAGGGTTGTTAAGAAGGCGTATGGTGTGTTGGCTTTCATTAACAGGGGATTGAGTTTAAGAGCCGTGAGGTTTTGCTGCAGCTTTATAAAACCCTGGTTAGACCACACTTGGAATATTGTGTCCAGTTCTGGTCGTCTCATTATAGGAAGGATGTGGATGCTTTGGAGAGGGTACAGAGGAGATTTACCAGGATGCTGCCTGGACTGGAGGGCATGTCTTATGAAGAAAGGTTGAAGGAGCTAGGGCTTTTCTCACTGGAGCGAAGAAGGCAGAGAGGTGACTTGATAGAGGTGTACAAGGTGATGAGAGGCATGGATAGAGTGGATAGCCAGAGACTTTTCCCCAGGGTGGAAATGGCTGTCACGAGGGGACATAATTTTAAGGTGATTGGAGGAAGGTATAGGGGAGATGTCAGAGGTCGGTTCTTTACACAGAGAGTGGTGGGTGTGTGGAACGCACTGCCAGCAGAGGTGGTGGAGTCAGAGTCATTCGCAACATTTAAGCGACTCTTGGACAGGCACATGGACAGCAGTAAATTGAAGGGGTGTAGGTTAGGTTGATCTTGGATTAGGATAAATGGTCGGCACAACATCGTGGGCCGAAGGGCCTGTACTGTGCTGTACTGTTCTACGTTCTAAAGGAAGCAGGGATAATCCAGCAACTTGTAGGCCGATGAGCATAACATAGTGATGGGGAAGCTTTTGGAAAAGATACTGAGGGACAGGATTTTTGCACATTTGAAGGAAAATGGACTAGTTAGTGACAGGCAGCCTGGTTTTGTACGGGGAAGGTCATGTCTCACTTAGCTTTTTGAAGAGGTGACAAAGAAAATTGATGAAGGGCTGTGGATGTGGTTTATATGGACTTTAGTAAGGCTTTGATAAGGTCTCATATGGCAGACTGGTACAAAAACTAAAATCACATGAGATTAGGGGAGGCTGGCTAGATGGATACAGAACTGGCTTGGTTATAGAAGACAGAATAGCGGTGGAAGGGTGTTTTTCTGAATATCGATCTGTAGCTAGTGCCACAGGGATCAGTGCTGGGACCTCTGCTGTTTGCAGTATATATAAATGATCTGGAGGAAAATGTGGGTGGTCTGATTAGTAAGTTTGAGGATGACACAAAGATTGGTGGAGTTGCTGATAGTGCCGAGGATTGTCAGAGGATAGATTGAAGACTTGGGCACAGAAATAACAGATGGAGTTTAATCCGGACAAGTGCGAGGTGATGCATTTTGGAGGATCAAATCTAGGTATAAATTATACTGTAAATAGCAGAGCCCTCATGAACATTAACATACAGAGGGATCTGGGCATGCAGGTCAGGTCCACAGTTCCCTAAAAGTGGCAACAAAGGTGGTCAAGGTGATTAACAAGGCATATGGCATGCTTGCTTTCATCAGCCGGGGCATTGAGTACAAGAACTGGGAAATCATGTTGCAGCTGTATAAAACCTTGGTTAGGCCGCATTTGGAGTATTGCGTGCAGTTCTGGTCACTGCATTATCAGAAGGACGTGGGAGCTTTGGAGAGAGTGCAAAGAAGGTTCACCAGGATGTTGCCTGGGTCTCGAGGGTGTTGGCTATGAGGAGAGGTTGAATAAACTAGGATTGTTTTCACGGAAAGACGGAGGCTGAGGGGAGACCTGATAGAGGTCTACAAAAGTATGAGAGGCAGACAGGGTGGATAGTCAGAGGCTTTTTCCAAGGGTGGAAGTGTCAATTACACAGGGCACAGGTTCAGGGTGAGAGGGGGAAAGTTTAAGAGAGATGTGCGGGGTAAGGTTTTCACGCAGAGAGTGGTGGGTGCCTGGAACGCGCTGCCAGAGGATGTGGTGGAAGCAGCACATTCGCAACATTTAAGAGGCACCTGGATGGGTCGATGAATAGGGAGGAAATAGAGGGATACACGGACGGAGTAAGGGCAAGAGGGTTTGTTTTAAGTTAGGGCAGCATGGTCGGCACAGGCTTGGAGGCCGAAGGACATGTTCCTGTGCTGTACGTTTCTTTGTGCTTTGGGAGTAGTTTTGGTTCCCTTATTTAAGGAAAGATAATAATGCACTGGAAGCGGTTCAGAGAAGGTTCACTTGGATGATCCCCAGTGTGGGGGGATTGTCTTGTGAGAAAAGATTAAACAGGTTGGGACTCATTGGAATTTTGAAGAATGAGAGGTGATTTCATTGAAACATATCGGATTCTTCAGGGGCTGACAGGGTAAATGCTGAGAGGATGTTTCCCCTCGTGGGAGAGTCCAGGACCAGAGGGCAGAGTCTCAGAGTTAAGGGGAGCCAATTTAAGTCTGAGATGAGGAGGAATTTCTTCTCTCAGAGAATTGTGAGTCTTTGGAACTCCTTGTCACAGAGAGCTGGGGGGAGCAGAGTCCGTGTGTATATTTAAGGCTGAGATAGATTCCTGATCAGCGAGGGAATCGAGTGTCACGGGAAAAGGTCAAGAAAGTGAACTTGGGGAATATCAGATCAATCATGATCCTATTGAATGTGGGGCCAGGCTCGAGGGGCTGAACAGCTTACTCTTGTTCTTGTGGTCTTAGAATACAATCCTTAATTTCTTCTGTAAGTCATGGCTGGGTGTCTTTTTTGTGTTTTATTTTGAACCAGGAAAGAATGTATAACTGTTGCAATTCAGAAATGTGTTCCTTAAATATGAGCCATTGCCCATCCACCATTGTGCCTTTTAATGACATTATTTTTATGTCATCATTGGCTACAGGAATAGTGCCAGAGGACTGAAGGACAGCAAATGTGGTCCCTTTGTTTAAAAAGGGGAGCAGAGACAACCCCGGCAACTATAGACCGGTGAGCCTCACGTCTGTAGTGGGTAAAGTCTTGGAGGGGATTATAAGAGACAAGATTTATAATCATCTAGATAGGAATAATATGATCAGGGATAGTCAGCATGGCTTTGTGAAGGGTAGGTCATGCCTCACAAACCTTATTGAGTTCTTTGAGAAGGTGACTGAACAGGTAGATGAGGGTAGAGCAGTTGATGTGGTGTATATGGATTTCAGCAAAGCGTTTGATAAGGTTCCCCACGGTAGGCTATTGCAGAACATACGGAGGCTGGGGATTGAGGGTGATTTAAAGATGTGGATCAGAAATTGGCTAGCTGAAAGAAGACAGAGGGTGGTGGTTGACGGGAAATGTTCAGAATGGAGTACAGTCACAAGTGGAACATAGAACACAGAACAATACAGCGCAGTACAGGCCCTTCGGCCCACGATGTTGCACCGAAACAAAAGCCATCTAACCTACACTATGCCATTATCATCCATATGTTTATCCAATAAACTTTTAAATGCCCTCAATGTTGGCGAGTTCACTACTGTAGCAGGTAGGGCATTCCACGGCCTCACTACTCTTTGCGTAAAGAACCTACCTCTGACCTCTGTCCTATATCTATTACCCCTCAGTTTAAAGTTATGTCCCCTCGTGCCAGCCATATCCATCCGCGGGAGAAGGCTCTCACTGTCCACCCTATCCAACCCCCTGATCATTTTGTATGCCTCTATTAAGTCTCCTCTTAACCTTCTTCTCTCCAATGAAAACAACCTCAAGTCCATCAGCCTTTCCTCATAAGATTTTCCCTCCATACCAGGCAACATCCTGGTAAATCTCCTCTGCACCCGCTCCAAAGCCTCCACGTCCTTCCTATAATGCGGTGACCAGAATTGTACGCAATACTCCAAATGCGGCCGTACCAGAGTTCTGTACAGCTGCAACATGACCTCCCGACTCCGGAACTCAATCCCTCTACCAATAAAGGCCAACACTCCATAGGCCTTCTTCACAACCCTATCAACCTGGGTGGCAACTTTCAGGGATCTATGTACATGGACACCTAGATCCCTCTGCTCATCCACACTTTCAAGAACTTTACCATTAGCCAAATATTCCGCATTCCTGTTATTCCTTCCAAAGTGAATCACCTCACACTTCTCTACATTAAACTCCATTTGCCACCTCTCAGCCCAGCTCTGCAGCTTATCTATATCCCTCTGTAACCTGCTACATCCTTCCACACTATCGACAACACCACCGACTTTAGTATCGTCTGCAAATTTACTCACCCACCCTTCTGCGCCTTCCTCTAGGTCATTGATAAAAATGACAAACAGCAACGGCCCCAGAACAGATCCTTGTGGTACTCCACTTGTGACTGTACTCCATTCTGAACATTTCCCATCAACCACCACCCTCTGTCTTCTTTCAGCTAGCCAATTTCTGATCCACATCTCTAAATCACCCTCAATTCCCAGCCTCCGTATTTTTTGCAATAGCCTACCGTGGGGAACCTTATCAAACGCTTTGCTGAAATCCATATACACCACATCAACTGCTCTACCCTCGTCTACCTGCTCAGTCACCTTCTCAAAGAACTCAATAAGGTTTGTGAGGCATGACCTACCCTTCACAAAGCCATGCTGACTATCCCTGATCATATTATTCCTATCTAGATGATTATAAATCTTGTCTCTTATAATCCCCTCCAAGACTTTACCCACTACAGACGTGAGGCTCACCGGTCTACAGTTGCCGGGGTTGTCTCTGCTCCCCTTTTTGAACAAAGGGACCACATTTGCTGTCCTCCAGTCCTCTGGCACTATTCCTGTAGCCAATGATGACATAAAAATCAAAGCCAAAGGTCCAGCAATCTCTTCCCTGGCCTCCCAGAGAATCCTAGGATAAATCCCATCAGGTCCCGGGGACTTATCTATTTTCAGCCTGTCCAGAATTGCCAACACCTCTTCCCTACGTACCTCAATGCCATCTATTCTGTTAGCCTGGGGCTCAGCATTCTCCTCCACAACATTATCTTTTTCCTGAGTGAATACTGACGAAAAATATTCATTTAGCATCTCGCCTATCTCTTCAGACTCCACACACAATTTCCCATCTCTGTCCTTGACTGGTCCTACTCTTTCCCTAGTCATTCGCTTATTCCTGACATACCTCTTGAAAGCTTTTGGGTTTTCCTTGATCCTTCCTGCCAAATACTTCTCATGTCCCCTCCTTGCTCGTCTTAGCTCTCTCTTTAGATCCTTCCTCGCTACCTTGTAACTATCCATCGCCCCAACCGAAACTTCACACCTCATCTTCACATAGGCCTCCTTCTTCCTCTTAACAAGAGATTCCACTTCCTTGGTAAACCACGGTTCCCTCGCTCGACGCCTTCCTCCCTGTCTGACCGGTACATACTTATCAAGAACACGCAGTAGCTGATCCTTGAACAAGCCCCACTTATCCAGTGTGCCCAACACTTGCAGCCTACTTCTCCACCTTATCCCCCCCAAGTCACGTCTAATGGCATCATAATTGCCCTTCCCCCAGCTATAACTCTTGCCCTGCGGTGTATACTTATCCCTTTCCATCATTAACGTAAACGTCACCGAATTGTGGTCACTGTCCCCAAAGTGCTCTCCTACCTCCAAATCCAACACCTGGCCTGGTTCATTACCCAAAACCAAATCCAACGTGGCCTCGCCTCTTGTTGGCCTGTCAACATATTGTTTCAGGAAACCCTCCTGCACACACTGTACAAAAAACGACCCATCTATTGTACTCGAACTATATCTTTTCCAGTCAATATTTGGAAAGTTAAAGTCTCCCATAATAACTACCCTGTTATTTTTGCTCTTATCCAGAATTATCTTCGCCATCCTTTCCTCTACATCCCTGGAACTATTAGGAGGCCTATAAAAAACTCCCAACAGGGTGACCTCTCCTTTCCTGTTTCTAACTTCAGCCCATACTACCTCGGAAGAAGAGTCCCCATCTAGCATCCTCTCCGCCACCGTAATACTGCTCTTGACTAGCAGTGCCACACCTCCCCCTCTTTTGCCTCCTTCTCTGAGCTTACTAAAACACCTAAACCCCGGAACCTGCAACATCCATTCCTGTCCCTGCTCTATCCATGTCTCCGAAATGGCCACAACATCGAAGTCCCAGGTACCAACCCATGCTGCTAGTTCCCCTACCTTGTTTCGTATACTCCTGGCATTGAAGTAGACACACTTCAAACCACCTACCTGAACACTGGCCCCCTCCTGCGACGTCAAATCTGTGCTCCTGACCTCTATACTCTCATTCTCCCTTACCCTAAAACTACAATCCAGGTTCCCATGCCCCTGCTGCATTAGTTTAAACCCCCCCAAAGAGCACTAACAAATCTCCCCCCCAGGATATTTGTGCCCCTCAGGTTCAGATGTAGACCATCCTGTCTGTAGAGGTCCCACCTTCCCTGGAGTACCACAAGGATCTGTTCTGGGGCCGTTGCTGTTTGTCATTTTTATCAATGACCTAGAGGAAGGCGCAGAAGGGTGGGTGAGTAAATTTGCAGGCGAAACTAAAGTCGGTGGTGTTGTCGATAGTGTGGAAGGATGTAGCAGGTTACAGAGGGATATAGATAAGCTGCAGAGCTGGGCTGAGAGGTGGCAAATGGAGTTTAATGTAGAGAAGTGTGAGGTGATTCACTTTGGAAGGAATAACAGGTATGCAGAATATTTGGCTAATGGTAAAGTTCTTGAAAGTGTGGATGAGCAGGGGGATCTAGGTGTCCATGTACATAGATCCCTGAAAGTTGCCACCCAGGTTGATAGGGTTGTGAAGAAGGCCTATGGAGTGTTGGCCTTTATTGGTAGAGGGATTGAGTTCCGGAGTCGGGAGGTCATGTTGCAGCTGTACAGAACTCTGGTACGGCCGCATTTGGAGTATTGCGTACAGTTCTGGTCACCGCATTATAGGAAGGACGTGGAGGCTTTGGAGCGGGTGCAGAGGAGATTTACCAGGATGTTGCCTGGTATGGAGGGAAAATCTTATGAGGAAAGGCTGATGGACTTGAGGTTGTTTTCATTGGAGAGAAGAAGGTTAAGTGGAGACTTAATAGAGGCATACAAAATGATCAGGGGGTTGGATAGGGTGGACAGTGAGAGCCTTCTCCCGCGGATGGAAATGGCTGGCACGAGGGGACATAACTTTAAACTGAGGGGTAATAGATATGGACAGAGGTCAGAGGTAGGTTCTTTACGCAAAGAGTAGTGAGGCCGTGGAATGCCCTACCTGCTACAGTAGTGAACTCGCCAACATTGAGGGCATTTAAAAGTTTATTGGATAAACATATGGATGATAATGGCATAGTGTAGGTTAGATGGCTTTTGTTTCGGTGCAACATCGTGGGCCGAAGGGCCTGTACTGCGCTGTATTGTTCTATGTTCTAATGAAGTTCCCTGATTTATCTTAGTCAACTCGTGCCTCATATCTTCGGAGTTTCCTTTCTTTCGATTTAAATCCCTAGTTTTAGACCTAGCTGGATTCTCTGCTGGGCTGTGCCACATTTCTGTTCCAGCCGCCGGCGGGATGCTCCATTACGCCGGCTGGCCAATGGGGTTTCCATTGTGGGGCAGTCCAACACTGTCGGGAAACCCCCGGACTGCCGGCAAAACAGAGCATCCCGCCGGCGGAGAATCCAGCCCCAGATTTCTTTACTTTCCGTCCTAATGAAGAATTCTGTCATGTTATGGTCACTCTTCCCACAACAAAATTATTAATTAATCCCTTCTCGTTGCACAGTACCAAATCTGGGATAGTAAATTCCTTTGTTGGCTCCTCGACGTACTGGTCTAAACAAAATCATCTCGTACGCACTGCAGGAATTCATCCGCCACAGTATTGTTGCTAATTTGATTCGCCCAATCTATATGTAAATACTGCAGCACCCTAATATCTTGGTGAATGCCATCCTCGACCTTGCCACGGCTGTTTGGAGGCGGAAACACAACTGTTTTGGAGACAACTCCCAGGGAGGTTTTCTAGCCTTGGTTGCTTCTTAATTCCACCCAGACTGATTCTACATTGAGGTTTCCTGGGTCAATATTTACTCTCAGTGTTTCATCCTTAACAAAACCACCCCACTTCCTTTTCCTTTTAGTCTGTCCTTCCTAAATATCGAATACCCTTGAATATTCAATTCCCAGCCTTGGTCACCCTGCAGCCATGTCTCCATAATCACAATCAGATTGAACTCATGTGAACCACTTTGCGCTGTTAATTTGTCTACCGTATTGTGAACGCCCCCTTCCTGATCAAGAATACATTGCGGCCTTAAATATACACAATCACTCTGGCCCTATTTGCTGCCGGCCCTCTTTTCCTCTGTCTTCCACTTTTGCTTTCTACTCTTCGGTCTTTCCTTTCTACCTTTCTTTCCTTCTCTTGTGTCTCTCACTGAGGCTCCACGGCCCCTTTCACTCTCATTTAAACCTCCTCAACAGCACGAGAAAATACCCCTGTGAGGATATTGGTCCAGTCCTGGTCGGGTATTGATCGTCCCTGTGAGGATATTGGTCCAGTCCTGGTCGGGTATCGATCGTCCAACTTGTACAGGTCTCACCTTCCCCAGAATCAGTCCCAAAAAGCTCAGGAATCCAAATCCCTCCATTTCTCCACACCATTTCTCCAGCCACACATTAATCTGGCCTATTCTCCTATTCCTGCTGTCACTAGCATGTGGCTCTGTGGAGTGATCCTGATTGGCTACCTTCCAGGTCCTGCTTTTTAATTTATTGCCCAGCTCCCTACATTTTGCTTTCACGACTTCAGCCCTCCTCCTAACTGCGTCATTGGTACCGATATGGACCACAACCTCTGGCTGTTCACCCTCCTCCATCAGAATGTCCTGCAGCAGCTCAGTCACCCTTGACCCTGGCACCAGGGAGGCAACACACCATCCTGCACTGATAATATGATTGAATTTTACAATCTGTTTGAGGGAGGGAGGAGAAGGTTCAAGACAACGGATGCAATTCTTCCCAAGGATTTCTAAATGTTCTTCAGCAGGAACCGAGGTGAGATTCCCATCAGGTGGTTTGATGTGATCCCGATCACATTCCACCCACACTTAGAAATTGGTTTGGAGCCTGGGACGATTTGCACAAGGAATGAAATGTGTGGCCCCCCAAAGACGGCGGCAACGCTGGACTCTCAGAGATCGGGGCAGCATTTTTAAAGCGTTCCCTGATCTCAGAATAACCCCACAACAGCCCCCCCCCCCCCACCCTTCTCGCTGGCAAAAAAACCCTCCACCACTGTCATCAGCCCCCCACAACCCCAAAGTGAGCGACAACCTGCCAAGGGGTCGCTACAGAGCTCCTCCCTCTCAGTCCCCCTTCAAGCACTGCCAACCTGGCACTGTTCAGCCATGTCCCTGACCACTAGCGTGGTCATCACGTATATCCAGAGAATTAGACAGTGGCTGCTGAAGGTCCTCATTGAGGAATCCTCGCACTTTAGTATCTGAACGGTGACAGCTGCTTCTATGGTGGTGAAGTACCTCCAGCGAAGGCCCTGCTGTTCAGGCAACAAAGGTTGAAAAAAATCCACGATAGAAAAAATGCAGTCAGACAGGACACCTGCTCAAAAGAAGAAACACTTCAGAGTTAATGAACCGTGAAGTGCTGTATAAACAAAGCTAAACCCTCCTTTGAGATCACCTTCAGTTGTCAATCAAGAGGCTCATAAAAGTCAATGGGGTGTGAAATTCAATTTAAACAACCAAGTACGAAGGGTTAAAAGCAGGCATACTGCAACAGTGAAACTACAGAGCCTGTTGAAACTTCAAGGGGAGTGAAATGCTTCTCCAAGAGACAGGCTGCAGAATGGCTCCGTCCTGTAATGGGATGTTCAACATGAGAGGGAGCAGGTTTCAAGTCTACACAGGCCCAAAGCGACTCCCATCCTGGAGGAGACCCCCAACCTGACCCATTCCAACCCAGCCCCAGCCCTCCCCCCCCTCAACTCCCAGATCCCATGAAGGACCCCAACATGGGATCTGGCCAATGGCTGCTATGGCCTTGTGCTCCCTGGAGATATTCCTTGCTCCCCTCGGAGTTCATGGAACCCAGTCCTCGGGTTTAGGGACCAGTCGTGACTCACGTCTGGGCGACGTCCTGCTGGCAGAATATCAGGAGGCCGCTGCATTCAACATTCATCTCAGTAACGAGATTAAACATTTCCGGCCTCTCTCGGAATTTTCCCAACATAGCAGGATTGGCGCCAGGCGCAAGTGGCCTGAGAATCGCCCCCAATGTTTTTAAACGTAAATAAGGGCAGGAATGAGGGTATTGTAGGAATTACGGTTACAATCCAGAGCAAGGCATCATGGCTCAGTAGGCTGCGATAGACTCTCGCTCTCCGAACACCCACTGCTAATGGGCGCTCTCTCTGAACTCCCCCAGGTCCCCCCCCACTCCCGGTCCCCCCACCCCCTGCCTAGGTCTCCCCCCCCCCCTGCCCAGGTCCTCCCCCCCCTGCCCAGGTCCCCCCGTCTCCCCCCCCCCGCCCAGGTCCCCCCCCCCCCCCCCGCTGCCCAGGTCCCCGGTCCCCCCCCCCTGCCCAGGTCCCCGGTCTTCCCCCCCCCCGCCCAGGTCCCCCCTCCCTGCCCAGGTCCCCGGTCCCCCCCCCCTGCCCAGGTCCCCGGTCACCCCCCTGCCCAGGTCCCAGGTCCCCCCCCCCTGCCCAGGTCCCCGGTCTTCCCCCCCCCCGCCCAGGTCCCCCTCCCTGCCCAGGTCCCCGGTCCCCCCCCCCTGCCCAGGTCCCCGGTCACCCCCCTGCCCAGGTCCCAGGTCCCCCCACCCCCTGCCCAGGCCCCCCCCCCCGCCCAGGTCCCCACCCCCCCCTGCCCAGGTCCCCACCCCCCCCTGCCCAGGTCCCCACCCCCCCCTGCCCAGGTCCCCACCCCCCCCCTGCCCAGGTCCCCTCCCCTCCTGCCCAGGTCCCCTCCCCCCCCTCCCCCTCCCCCTCCCCCTGCCCAGGTCCCCGGTCCCCCCCCCCCCTGCCCAGGTCCCAGGTCCCCGTCCCCCCCTGCCCAGGTCCCCTCCCCTCCCCTCCCCTCCCCCCCCCCCCCTGCCCAGGTCCCCTCCCCCCTCCCCCTCCCCTCCCCCCCCTCCTGCCCAGGTCCCCTGCCCAGGTCCCCTCCCCCCCCCTCCCGCGTGCCCAGGTCCCCCCTCCCCCCCCTGCCCAGGTCCCCCCCCCCCCTGCCCAGGTCCCCCCTCCCCTGCCCAGGTCCCCCCCCTCCCCCCCTCTGCCCAGGTCCCCCCCTCCCCCCCCCTGCCCAGGTCCCCCCCCGCCCTGCCCAGGTCTCCCCCCCTCCTGCCCAGGTCCCCCCTCCCCCCCACCTGCCCAGGTCCCTCTCCCCTGCCCAGGTCCCCCCTAACCCCCCCCCTGCCCAGGTCCCCCCTCCCCCCACCCCCGTGCCCAGGTCCCCCCCCCCCCTGCCCAGGTCCCCCCCCCCTGCCCAGGTCCCCCCTAACCCCCCCCTGCCCAGGTCCCCCCTCCCCCCCCCCTGCCCAGGTCCCCCCTAACCCCCCCCTGCCCAGGTCCCCCCTAACCCCCCCCGCCCAGGTCCCCCCCCCCCCCTGCCCAGGTCCCCCCCCCCCCCCGCCCAGGTCTCTCCCCCCCCCCCCCCCCCCCGAGGTTGATGCCTGGAAACTGGCCAATTCAGTGAATTACAGGAAATCAGAGGCTGGATTCTCCGATTTGAAGACTAAGTGGTGACGCCGGAATGGGAATAACGGCGTTTTACGCCAGAACAAACGGCGCAAAGCTGCACCGATCCTCTATCTGGCGGGGGGGGGGGGGGGGGGGGCTAGCAGGCGCGCAGCGTAGAGACCCCGGCTTTACCTGCGGATATGGCCGCAGAATTGCCGGGTCCGTGGCCACTCGCACGCGTGGCAGTGGCTGCACCTTGCGACATGGTGCCGGCCACACGCGGACACGGCCTGTCAAATACTGTCCTCAGTAACCCTCCTCGCCACCCCGGGACCACCCCCCACCAGTGCCCCTAGCCCCCGCCCCCCCCCGTAGAATGCTCTCGCACCCACGCCCCCACCCCACCCACCCCAGCAGACTGTGGTGACTCAGTCCGCAGCCCCCACACCGGGTTAAGGAAAATAAAAGAATGTGTTCCACGCCGACAGGAAGTCAGCCCATCGGGGGCGGAGCATCAGGGGGAGGGTCTCAGCTGATGTCCTGATGCCGTGCGGCGAGGGGCCGGAGCATTGCAAAGGTGGCGGTGTCCGCGATTTCGGCACAAACGGGGATTCTCAGGCCGATTGCCAAATGCGATTTTGCCCCAGATCATTCAAATCTTCCAACTACTTCATAAAGACTTCTGTTGCCCCAAATGTCCAGATTTCGAACGTTAACGTTGGGCATGGGAAAAGAGGCTGAGTCAGATTGACAGGTGGGTTAATGTTGAGGCACGGTGAGCAGGAGGAGAGTAACTCACTGTGTGTCCAGCTGCCTTCACAACCTGGTGTGTCGAAAAGGGAAATGCCTCATTGGTTAGGTCAGTGTCGAGAACATCCTGTAACACCAAGCGACTGCGAAGGAGAAAGTAACAATCACCATGTCACATCAACCAGAACAGGAGCACCGCACAAGCCAGCTGCTGCCCACTCCCTCCGTCACTCCCTCCCTCACTCCCTCCCTCACTCACTCCCTCCCTCCTTCACTCCCTCCCTCCCTCCTCCCTCACTCTGCCAGACCCTTTCATGCATCCTTTCCCACAGTCCAAGGTCATTCTCCTGAACACCCCCTGCCCTGGGCCCCTCCAGAAGGCACCCTCCCTCACCCATTCCCTAATCCTGACTAATTTAATCTCTGGAGGTGTTCACCATTCACTCAATTTATGTTTAATGCGCGATCGAATTCCATATTTTACAGAGCTGACATGGTGGCAAACAGTGATTCTGCTGCCTCACAGTCCCAGGGACCTGGGTTAACACTGCTGTCTTACAGTGCCAGGGATCCGGGTTAACACTGCTGTCTCACAGTGCCAGGGAAACGGGTTAACACTGCTGTCTCACAGTGCCAGGGACCCGGGTTAACACTGCTGTCTCACAGTGCCAGGGACCCGGGTTAACACTGCAGTCTCACAGGGTCAGGGACCCGGGTTAACACTGCAGTCTCACAGTGCCAGGGACCCGGGTTAACACTGCTGTCTCACAGTGCCAGGGACCCGGGTTAACACTGCAGTCTCACAGTGCCAGGGACCCGGGTTAACACTGCAGTCTCACAGGGCCAGGGACCCGGGTTAACACTGCAGTCTCCCGGGGCCAGGGACCCGGGTTAACACTGCAGTCTCCCGGGGCCAGGGACCCGGGTTAACACTGCTGTCTCACTGCGCCAGGGACCCGGATTAACACTGCTGTCTCACAGAACCAGGGACCTGGGTTAACATTGCTGCCTCACAGTGCCAGGGACCTGGGTTAACACTGCTGTCTCACAGTCCCAGGGACCTGGGTTAACACTGCTGTCTCACAGGGCCAGGGACCCGGGTTAAGACTGCTGTCTCACAGTGCCAGGGACCCGGGTTAACACTGCTGTCTCACAGTGCCAGGGACTCGGGTTAACACTGCTGTCTCACAGTGCCAGAGACCTGGGTTAACACTGCTGTCTCACAGTGCCAGGGACCCGGGTTAACACTGCTGTCTCACAGCGCCAAGGACCCAGGTTAACACTGCTGCCTCACAGAGCCAGGGACCCGGGTTAACACTGCTGTCTCACAGTGCCAGGGGTTAACACTGCTCTCTCACAGTGCCTGGGACCAGGGTTAACACTGCTGTCTCACAGTGCCAGGGGTTAACACTGCTGTCTCACAGTGCCAGGGACCTGGGTTAACACTGCTGTCTCACAGTGCCAGGGGCCTGGGTTAATACTGCTGCCTCACAGAGCCAGGGACCTGGGTTAACACTGCTGTCTCACAGTGCCAGGGACAGGGGTTAACACTGCTGTCACACAGTGCCAGGGACCCGGGTTAACACTGCTGTCTCACATGGCCAGGGACCCGGGTTAACACTGCTGTCTCACTGCGTCAGGGACCCGGGTTAACACTGCTGTCTCACAGAGCCAGGGACCTGGGTTAACATTGCTGCCTCACAGTGCCAGGGACCTGGGTTAACACTGCTGTCTCACAGTGCCAGGGACCCAGGTTAGCACTGCTGTCTCACAGTGCCAGGGACCCGGGTTAACACTGCTGCCTCACAGTGCCAGGGACGCGGGTTAACACTGCTGTCTCACAGTGCCAGGGACCTGGGTTAACACTGCTGTCTCACAGTGCCAGGGGCCTGGGTTAATACTGCTGCCTCACAGAGCCAGGGACCCGGGTTAACACTGCTATCTCACACTGCCAGGGGCCTGGGTTAACACTGCTGTCTCACAATGCCAGGGCCCCGGGTTAACACTGCTGTCTCACAGTGCCAGGGACCCGGGTTAACACTGCTGCCTCACAGTGCCTGGGACCCGGGTTAACACTGCTGCCTCACAGAGCCAGGGACCTGGGTTAACACTGCTATCTCACAGTGCCAGGGGCCTGGGTTAACACTGCTGTCTCACAGTGCCAGGGACCTGGGTTAACACTGCTGTCTCACAGTGCCAGGGACCCGGGTTAACACTGCTGTCTCACAGCGCCAGGGTCCCAGGTTCGATTCCCCGCTGGGTCACTGTCTGTGCGGAGTCTGCATGTTCCCCCGTGTCTGCGTGGGTTCCTCCGGGTGCTCCGGTTTCCTCCCACAGCCCAAAGATGCGCAGGTTAGGTGGATTGGCCATGATAAACTGCGCCTTAGTGTCCAGAAGGGTTAGCTGGGGTCACTTGGGTTGCAGGGATAGGGTGGGAAGTGGGCTAGGTAGGGGGCTCTTTCAGAGGGTTGGTGGAGACCCGATGGGCCGCGTGGTTTCCTTTGGCACTGTAATAATTCTACAATTTTGCCCCATTCCCAACAGGAATCTATCAATCTCAGATTGAAAATGCCAACTGATCTCCCGGAGAAATTACGCCCCCACCCAGCCCCCCAGCATTTCTGTAGACAGGTGTTTGCAAATTTCACCCCTGGAAATGCTGGTTTGAATTTTATTTACCACTCAATCAACATCACAAAATACAGAATATCCGGGATTATCACCATGCTGCTTGGGGAATCTTGCTGTGTACAAATTGTCTGCTGTGTTTCCTACATAAGAATTCATTGGCTTTGAGGTGTTCAGTGAAAGGAACAATAGAAATTGGGAGTCTCTTTGCCTGACCGTATGATTTTCAAAACTTTGATTGAATCCCCCTTAACCGTCTACATTCCAGCAAATACAATCTGAATCGGTTTAATCTCTCGGCCTAATTTAACTCCAGGCCTCATTCTGGGAAATCTACACTGAGCTCCCTCCGGGTCAGTAAATCCTTCCCAGGGCCCTTCCAAGGGCCCTTTGGATTTCGGCGGCAGCGGTGCGCAGGGGCCCTCTGGGAGGTGAGTACTTACTTTAAAAAGCTGAGAACATCTAAGACACTCAGAAGGTAAGAAGGTAAGTAAGTGATTTTTACTTATTTTCACTTTTATACCTTTTTTCAAATTGTGTGTGTCGGGGGGAAACTGAAGTGACATCACAGAAAAGCTGTGGCCAGAGTGGCTGGTTGGGATTCTACCCTAAATTTAAAAAAAAATTTGAGTATTTGGTAACTAATTAAACATAATAACTTAATTATAATTTAGAGGGATATCTAAGCCAGAGATCGGAGAATATTATAGTTAGCTGTCGCATTTCTATTAGAAATCTAGTGCTAGGAAACAGATAGTTGACAGTAACTTTGAAATTTTTTTTAAAATATTTTTTTAAAAAGACAAATTTTAATTTTAATTAATTGACGCAATGTCAGTTAGAGGGGTGCTGTGCTCTGACTGTGAGATGTGGCAGGTCCGGGAGGCTTCCTGCGTCCCGGATGGCTTCATCTGCAGAAAGTGCACCCAACTGGAGCTCCTCACAGACCGCATGGTTCGGTTGGAACAGCAATTGGATGCACTTAGGAGCATGCAGGTGGCGGAAAGCGTCATAGATCGCAGTTATGTAAATGTGGTCACACCCAAGGTGCAGGCAGAGAAATGGGTGACCACCAGAAAGGGCAGGCAGTCAGTGCAGGAATCCCCTGTGGTTGTCCCCCTCTCGAACAGATATACCCCTTTGGATACTGTCGGGGGGGATAGCCTATCAGGGGAAAACAGCAGCAGCCAGAGCAGTGGCACCACGGCTGGCTCTGATGTTCAGAAGGGAGGGTCAAAGCGCAGAAGAGTAATAGTAATAGGGGACTCTATAGTCAGGGGCACAGATAGGCGCTTCTGTGGACGTGAAAGAGACTCCAGGATGGTATGTTGCCTCCCTGGTGCCAGGGTCCAGGATGTATCCAAACGGGAAGAGGGAATCCTGAAGGGGGAGGGCAAACAGGCAGAGGTCGTTGTACATATTGGTACTAACGACATAGGCAGGAAGGGGCATGAGGTCCTGCAGCAGGAGTTCAGGGAGCTAGGCAGAAAGTTAAAAGACAGGACCTCGAGGGTTGTAATCTCGGGATTACTCCCTGTGCCACGTGCCAGTGAGGCTAGAAATAGGAAGATAGAGCAGCTAAACACGTGGCTAAACAGCTGGTGTAGGAGGGAGGGTTTCCATTATCTGGACCACTGGGAGCTCTTCCGGGGCAGGTGTGACCTGTATAAGAAGGACGGGTTGCATCTAAACCGGAGAGGCATAAATATCCTGGCCGCGAGGTTTGCTAGTGTCACACGGGAGGGTTTAAACTAGTATGGCAGGGGGGTGGGCACGGGAGCAATAGGTCAGAAGGTGAGAGCATTGAGGGAGAACTAGGGAATAGGGACAGTGTGGCTCTGAGGCAGAGCAGACGGGGAGAAGTTGCTGAACACAGCGGGTCTGGTGGCCTGAAGTGCATATGTTTTAATGCAAGGAGCATTACGGGTAAGGCAGATGAACTTAGAGCTTGGATTACTACTTGGAACTATGATGTTGTTGCCATTACAGAGACCTGGTTGAGGGAAGGGCAGGATTGGCAGCTAAACGTTCCAGGATTTAGATGTTTCAGGCGGGATAGAGGGGGATGTAAAAGGGGAGGCGGAGTTGCGCTACTTGTTCGGGAGAATATCACAGCTGTACTGCAAGAGGACACCTCAGAGGACAGTGAGGCTATATGGGTAGAGATCAGGAATAAGAAGGGTGCAGTCACAATGTTGGGGGTTTACTACAGGCCTCCCAACAGTCAGCGGGAGATAGAGGAGCAGATAGGTAGACAGATATTGGAAAAGAGTAAAAACAACAGGGTTGTGGTGATGGGAGACTTCAACTTCCCCAATATTGACTGGGACTCACTTAGTGCCAGGGGCTTAGACGGGGCGGAGTTTGTAAGGAGCATCCAGGAGGGCTTCTTAAAACAATATGTAGACAGTCCAACTAGGGAAGGGGCGGTACTGGACCTGGTATTGGGGAATGAGCCCGGCCAGGTGGCAGATGTTTCAGTAGGGGAGCATTTCGGTAACAGTGACCACAATTCAGTAAGTTTTAAAGTACTGGTGGACAAGGATAAGAGTGGTCCGAGGATGTATGTGCTAAATTGGGGGAAGGCTAATTATAACAATATTAGGCGGGAACTGAAGAACATAGATTGGGGGCGGATGTTTGAGGGCAAATCAACATCTGACATGTGGGAGGCTTTCAAGTGGCAGTTGAAAGGAATACAGGACCGGCATGTTCCTGTGAGGAAGAAAGATAAATACGGCAATTTTCGGGAACCTTGGATGACGAGAGATATTGTAGGCCTCGTCAAAAAGAAAAAGGAGGCATTTGTCAGGGCTAAAAGGCTGGGAACAGACGAAGCCTGCGTGGAATATAAGGAAAGTAGGAAGGAACTTAAGCAAGGAGTCAGGAGGGCTAGAAGGGGTCACGAAAAGTCATTGGCAAATAGGGTTAAGGAAAATCCCAAGGCTTTTTACACGTACATAAAAAGCAAGAGGGTAGCCAGGGAAAGGGTTGGCCCACTGAAGGATAGGCAAGGGAATCTATGTGTGGAGCCAGAGGAAATGGGCGAGGTACTAAATGAATACTTTGCATCAGTATTCACCAAAGAGAAGGAATTGGTAGATGTTGAGTCTGGAGAAGGGGGTGTAGATAGCCTGGGTCACATTGTGATCCAAAAAGACGAGGTGTTGGGTGTCTTAAAAAATATTAAGGTAGATAAGTCCCCAGGGACTGATGGGATCTACCCCAGAATACTGAAGGAGGCTGGAGAGGAAATTGCTGAGGCCTTGACAGAAATCTTTGGATCCTCGCTGTCTTCAGGGGATGTCCCGGAGGACTGGAGAATAGCCAATGTTGTTCCTCTGTTTAAGAAGGGTAGCAAGGATAATCCCGGGAACTACAGGCCGGTGAGCCTTACTTCAGTGGTAGGGAAATTACTGGAGAGAATTCTTCGAGACACGATCTACTCCCATTTGGAAGCAAATGGACGTATTAGTGAGAGGCAGCACGGTTTTGTGAAGGGGAGGTCGTGTCTCACTAACTTGATAGAGTTTTTCGAGGAGGTCACTAAGATGATTGATGCAGGTAGGGCAGTAGATGTTATCTATCTGGACTTCAGTAAGGCCTTTGACAAGGTCCCTCATGGTAGACTAGTACAAAAGGTGAAGTCACACGGGATCAGGGGTGAGCTGGCAAGGTGGATACAGAACTGGCTAGGCCATAGAAGGCAGAGAGTAGCAATGGAGGGATGCTTTTCTAATTGGAGGGCTGTGACCAGTGGTGTTCCACAGGGATCAGTGCTGGGACCTTTGCTCTTTGTAGTATATATAAATGATTTGGAGGAAAATGTAACTGGTCTGATTAGTAAGTTTGCAGACGACACAAAGGTTGGTGGAATTGCGGATAGCGATGAGGACTGTCAGAGGATACAGCAGGATTTAGTTTGTTTGGAGACTTGGGCGGAGAGATGGCAGATGGAGTTTAATCCGGACAAATGTGAGGTAATGCATTTTGGAAGGTGTAATGCAGGTAGGGAATATGTGAACAGTGAATGGTAGAACCCTCAAGAGTATTGAAAGTCTGAGAGATCTAGGACTACAGGTCCACAAGTCACTGAAAGGGGCAACACAGGTGGAGAAGGTAGTCAAGAAGGCATACGGCATGCTTGCGTTCATTGGCCGGGGCATTGAGTATGAGAATTGGCAAGTCATGTTGCAGCTGTATAGAACCTTAGTTATGCAACACTTGGAGTATAGTGTTCAATTCTGGTCGCCACACTACCAGAAGGATGTGGAGGCTTTAGAGAGGGTGCAGAAGAGATTTACCAGAATGTTGCCTGGTATGGAGGGCATTAGCTATGAGGAGCGATTGAATAAACTCGGTTTGTTCTCACTGGAACGAAGGAGGTTGAGGGGAGACCTGATAGAGGTATACAAAATTATGAGGGGCATAGACAGAGTGGATAGTCAGAGGCTTTTACCCAGGGTAGAGGGGTCAATTACTAGGGGCATAGGTTTAAGGTGAGAGGGGCAAGGTTTAGAGTACAAGTTTTTTACGCAGAGGGTAGTGGGTGCCTGGAACTCGCTACCGGAGGAGGTAGTGGAAGCAGGGACGATAGGGACATTTAAGGGGCATCTTGACAAATATATGAATAGGATGGGAATAGTAGGATACGGACCCAGGAAGTGTAGAAGATTGTAGTTTAGTCGGGCAGCATGGTCGGCACGGGCTTGGAGGGCCGAAGGGCCTGTTCCTGTGCTGTACATTTCTTTGTTCTTTGTTGGGTGTGGAGCCCGGATCTGCTCCCAGTAACTCCAGCTGTGGTCTATCCAGGGACTTGTGTAACTGAAGCAAGACCTCCACCCCACCCCGCCCCCCACCCCACCCCCACGCCCATATTTGGCTTTCTATTCCATCATCTGAGTCATTAATAAATACAGAGGACAGTTGAGGCCCCAACGCAGATCTTTGTGGGTCACACTTGTCATTCTGCTAATTCGAGGACCAGCCTTTTATCCCTACTCTCGGTGTAATCTCAGCCACTCAGCCAATTTCCCAATCAGATCAATAATTTACCTTCAATTCCATTCTGACCGTTAATCATTGTTTTAATCTTCATTGTCACAAGTAGGCTTACATTAACATTGCAATGAAGTTACTGTGAAAAGCCCCTAGTCGCCACATTCCGGCCCCTGTTCGGGTACACGGGGAGAATTCAGAATGTCCAATTCACCCAACAGCACGTCTTTGGACTGTGGGAGGAAACCGGAGCACCCGAAGGAAACCCACGCAGACACGGGGAGAACGTGCAGACTCCGCACAGACAGTGACCCTGGTGCTGTGAAGCAACAGTGCTAACCACTGTGCTACCGTCCTCCCACCCCCCACCAACAATGTTGGTGCCGCAGACACATATCAGCCCTGTCTTTGAACCCCCTCCTCCACCCCCCCCCTCCCCCTCCGCTTATCCTTCAATCAGCACCATGAGCCACGCATTTGCACACCTCTTGGGTCCCTGCACGCTGATCATTCCCAATTCCTCTGAGCAATCAACAAGTTGGCAGTTGAACCTCTGGTCCTGAAGAACGGAGCTAATATGGGTCCAGTTGTGTTGGGCCACCCCACCTCCGACTGCCAAGTAATAGCCATCACCTGCAGCAGAGCAGAACACAAGGTCAGAGACCGGTTAGCATCGCCCAGGCACAGCTAACAACATCAGACAGTGGGAGGAATGACAGCTCAGGACACAGACAAGGCCCTCAGCCAAACATGCTCAAAATCCAGTTAGCCAACTGCACAGATTAAACACACTTCCTCTGGATGTCAATGTGATTCAATTACTGTTGTTAGTGGATGCTTAAAAAGATAAAGCTGAGAAAGAGAAAGAGCGAAAGCCTCAGCCTCGAGCTATAGCTGTTCAACTGAGTTAGTGCAGCACAAACAGGCCACATACACTGAGCAGCAAATTAATCCCAGTCAGCATCGCTGCCAAGGACTAAACGTACGTTCATTTTGAATGACTGACTGAACCAGTCACATTCTCATAACTCTGATATAAATAATCAGAAATACACAACCACAAAATCATAACAGCCTTTTGAGTGACAGTCACTACAGAGGGAGCATTAGTAGCCTTATGCTGTACCTGTCCTGGGAGTGTTTGATGGGGACAGTGTAGAGGGAGCTTTACTCTGTATCTAACCCCGTGCTGCACCTGTCCTGGGAGTGTTTGATGGGGACAGTGTAGAGGGAGCTTTACTCTGTATCTCACCCCGTGCTGTACCTGTCCTGGGAGTGTTTGATGGGGACAGTGTAGAGGGAGCTTTACTCTGTATCTAACCCCGTGCTGTACCTGTCCTGGGAGTGTTTGATGGGGACAGTGTAGAGGGAGCTTTACTCTGTATCTAACCCCGTGCTGCACCTGTCCTGGGAGTGTTTGATGGGGACAGTGTAGAGGGAGCTTTACTCTGTATCTAACCCCGTGCTGTACCTGTCCTGGGAGTGTTTGATGGGGACAGTGTAGAGGGAGCTTTACTCTGTATCTAACCCCGTGCTGTACCTGTCCTGGGAGTGTTTGATGGGGACAGTGTAGAGGGAGCTTTACTCTATATCTAACCCCGTGCTGTACCTGTCCTGGGAGTGTTTGATGGGGACAGTGTAGAGGGAGCTTTACTCTGTATCTAACCCCGTGCTGTACCTGTCCTGGGAGTGTTTGATGGGGACAGTGTAGAGGGAGCTTTACTCTGTATCTAACCCCGTGCTGCACCTGTCCTGGGAGTGTTTGATGGGGACAGTGTAGAGGGAGCTTTACTCTGTATCTCACCCCGTGCTGTACCTGTCCTGGGAGTGTTTGATGGGGACAGTGTAGAGGGAGCTTTACTCTGTATCTAACCCCGTGCTGTACCTGTCCTGGGAGTGTTTGATGGGGACAGTGTAGAGGGAGCTTTACTCTGTATCTAACCCCGTGCTGCACCTGTCCTGGGAGTGTTTGATGGGGACAGTGTAGAGGGAGCTTTACTCTGTATCTAACCCCGTGCTGTACCTGTCCTGGGAGTGTTTGATGGGGACAGTGTAGAGGGAGCTTTACTCTGTATCTAACCCCGTGCTGTACCTGTCCTGGGAGTGTTTGATGGGGACAGTGTAGAGGGAGCTTTACTCTATATCTAACCCCGTGCTGTACCTGTCCTGGGAGTGTTTGATGGGGACAGTGTAGAGGGAGCTTTACTCTGTATCTAACCCCGTGCTGTACCTGTCCTGGGAGTGTTTGATGGGGACAGTGTAGAGGGAGCTTTAATCTGTATCTAACCCCGTGCTGTACCTGTCCTGGGGGTGTTTGATGGGGACAGTGTAGAGGGAGCTTTACTCTGTATCTAACCCCGTGCTGTACCTGTCCTGGGAGTGTTTGATGGGGACAGTGTAGAGGGAGCTTTACTCTGTATCTAATCCCATGCTGTACCTGTCCTGGGAGTGTTTGATGGGGACAGTGTAGAGGGAGCTTTACTCTGTATCTAACCCCGTGCTGTACCTGTCCTGGGAGTGTTTGATGTGGACAGTATAGAGGGAGCTTTACTCTGTATCTAACCCCGTGCTGTACCTGTCCTGGGAGTGTTTGATGGGGACCGTGTAGAGGGGGCTTTACTCTGTATCTAACCCCGTGCTGTACCTGTCCTGGGAGTGTTTGATGGGGACAGTGTAGAGGGAGCTTTATCTGTATCTAACCCCGTGCTGAACCTGTCCTGGGAGTGTTTGATGGGGACAGTGTAGAGGGAGCTTTACTCTGTGTCTAATCCTGTGCAGTACCTGTTCTGGGAGTGTTTGATGGGGACAGTGTAGAGGGAGCTTTACTCTGTATCTAACCCTGTGCTGTACCTGTCCTGGGAGTGTTTGATGGGGACAGTGTAGAGGGAGCTTTACTCTGTATTTAACCCCGTGCTGTACCTGTCCTGGGAGTGTTTGATGGGGACAGTGCAGAGGGAGCTTTACTCTGTATCTAACCCAGTGCTGGAGCTGTCCTGGGAGTGTTTAATGGGGACAGTGTAGAGGGAGCTTTACTCTGTATCTGACCCCGTACTGTACCTGGCCTGGGAGTGTTTAATGGGGACAGTGTAGAGGGAGCTTTACTCTGTATCTAACCCCGTGCTGTACCTGTCCTGGGAGTGTTTGATGGGGACAGTGTAGAGGGAGCTTTACTCTGTATCTAACCCCGTGCTGTACCTGTCCTGGGAGTGTTTGATGGGGACAGTGCAGAGGGAGCTTTACTCTGTATCTAACCCAGTGCTGGAGCTGTCCTGGGAGTGTTTAATGGGGACAGTGTAGAGGGAGCTTTACTCTGTATCTAACCCCGTGCTGTACCTGTCCTGGGAGTGTTTGTTGGGGACAATGTGGAGAGAGCTTTACTCTGTATCTAACCCCGTGCTGTAACTGTCCTGGGAGTGTTTGATGGGGACAGTGTAGAGAGAACTTTACTCTGTATCTAACCCCGTGCTGTACCTGTCCTGGGAGTGTTTGATGGGGACAGTGTAGAGGGAGATTTACTCTGTATCTAACCCCGTGCTGTACCTGTCCTGGGAGTGTTTGATGGGGACAGTGTAGAGGGAGCTTTACTCTGTATCTAACCCGTGCTGTACCTGTCCTGGGAGTGTTTGATGGGGACAGTGTAGAGGGAGCTTTACTCTGTATCTAACCCCGTGCTGTACCTGTCCTGGGAGTGTTTGATGGGGACAGTGTAGAGGGAGCTTTACTCTGAAGTGACATCACAGAAAAGCTGTGACCCGAGTGGCTGGTTTGGATTCTACACTAAATTAAAAAAATTAAGCATTGGTAACTAATTAAACATAATAACTTAATTATAATTTAGAGGGGTATCTAAGCCAGAGATCGGAGAGTACTATATTTAGCTTTCGCATTTCTATTAGAAATCTAGTGCTAGGAAACAGATAGTTAACAGTAACTTTGAAATTTAAAAAAATATATATATTTTTTTTAAAAATGTTTTTTTTAAATTTTAATTTTAATTAATTGACGCAATGTCAGTTAGAGGGGTGCAGTGCTCTGACTGTGAGATGTGGCAGGTCCGGGAGGCTTCCTGCGTCCCGGATGGCTTCATCTGCAGAAAGTGCACCCAACTGGAGCTCCTCACAGACCGCATGGTTCGGTTGAAGCAGCAATTGGATGCACTTAGGAGCATGCAGGTGGCGGAAAGCGTCATAGATCGCAGTTATATAAATGTGGTCACACCCAAGGTGCAGGCAGAGAAATGGGTGACCACCAGAAAGGGCAGGCAGTCAGTGCAGGAATCCCCTGTGGTTGTCCCCCTCTCGACCAGGTATACCCCTTTGGATACTGTCGGGGGGGGATAGCCTATCAGGGGAAAACAGCAGCAGCCAGAGCAGTGGCACCACGGCTGGCTCTGATGTTCAGAAGGGAGGGTCAAAGCGCAGAAGAGCAATAGTAATAGGGGACTCTATAGTCAGGGGCACAGATAGGCGCTTCTGTGGACGTGAAAGAGACTCCAGGATGGTATGTTGCCCCCCTGGTGCCAGGATCCAGGATGTCTCCGAACGGGTAGAGGGCATCCTGAAGGGGGAGGGCAAACAGGCAGAGGTCGTTGTACATATTGGTACTAACGACATAGGCAGGAAGGGGCATGTGGTCCTGCAGCAGGAGTTCAGGGAGCTAGGCAGAAAGTTAAAAGACAGGACCTCTAGGGTTGTAATCTCGGGATTACTCCCTGTGCCACGTGCCAGTGAGGCTAGAAATAGGAAGATAGAGCAGCTAAACACGTGGCTAAACAGCTGGTGTAGGAGGGAGGGTTTCCGTTATCTGGACCACTGGGAGCTCTTCCGGGGCAGGTGTGACCTATATAAGGACGGGTTGCATCTAAACCGGAGAGGCATAAATATCCTGGCCGCGAGGTTTGCTAGTGTCACACGGGAGGGTTTAAACTAGTATGGCAGGGGAGTGGGCACGGGAGCAATAGGTCAGAAGGTGAGAGCATTGAGGGAGAACTAGGGAATAGGGACAGTGGGGCTCTGAGGCAGAGCAGACAGGGAGAAGTTGCTGAACACAGCGGGTCTGGTGGCCTGAAGTGCATATGTTTTAATGCAAGAAGTATTACGGGTAAGGCAGATGAACCGAGAGCTTGGATTAGTACTTGGAACTATGATGTTGTTGCCATTGCAGAGACCTGGTTGAGGGAAGGGCAGGATTGGCAGCTAAACGTTCCAGGATTTAGATGTTTCAGGCGGGATAGAGGGGGATGTAAAAGGGGAGGCGGAGTTGCGCTACTGGTTCGGGAGAATATCACAGCTGTACTGCGGGAGGACACCTCAGTGGGCAGTGAGGCTATATGGGTAGAGATCAGGAATGAGAAGGGTGCAGTCACAATGTTGGGGGTTTACTACAGGCCTCCCAACAGCCAGCGGGAGATAGAGGAGCAGATAGGTAGACAGATTTTGGAAAAGAGTAAAAACAACAGGGTTGTGGTGATGGGAGACTTCAACTTCCCCAATATTGACTGGGACTCAGTGCCAGGGGCTTAGACGGGGCGGAGTTTGTAAGGAGCATCCAGGAGGGCTTCTTAAAACAATATGTAGACAGTCCAACTAGGGAAGGGGCGGTACTGGACCTGGTATTGGGGAATGAGCCCGGCCAGGTGGTAGATGTTTCAGTAGGGGAGCATTTCAGTAACAGTGACCACAATTCAGTAAGTTTTAAAGTACTGGTGGACAAGGATAAGAGTGGTCCTAGGATGAATGTGCTAAATTGGGGGAAGGCTAATTATAACAATATTAGGCGGGAACTGAAGAACATAGATTGGGGGCGGATGTTTGAGGGCAAATCAACATCTGACATGTGGGAGGCTTTCAAGTGTCAGTTGAAAGGAATTCAGGACCGGCATGTTCCTGTGAGGAAGAAGGATAAATACGGCAATTTTCGGGAACTTGGATAACAAGAGATATTGTAGGCCTCGTCAAAAAGAAAAAGGAGGCATTTGTCAGGGCTAAAAGGCTGGGAACAGACGACGCCTGCGTGGAATATAAGGAAAGTAGGAAGGAACTTAAGCAAGGAGTCAGGAGGGCTAGAAGGGGTCACGAAAAGTCATTGGCAAATAGGGTTAAGGAAAATCCCAAGGCTTTTCACACGTACATAAAAAGCAAGAGGGTAGCCAGGGAAAGGGTTGGCCCACTGAAGGATAGGCAAGGAAATCTATGTGTGGAGCCAGAGGAAATGGGCGAGGTACTAAATGAATACTTTGCATCAGTATTCACCAAAGAGAAGGAATTGGTAGATGTTGAGTCTGGAGAAGGGGGTGTAGATAGCCTGGGTCACATTGTGATCCAAAAAGACGAGGTGTTGGGTGTCTTAAAAAATATTAAGGTAGATAAGTCCCCAGGGACTGATGGGATCTACCCCAGAATACTGAAGGAGGCTGGAGAGGAAATTGCTGAGGCCTTGACAGAAATCTTTGGATCCTCACTGTCTTCAGGGGATGTCCTGGAGGACTGGAGAATAGCCAATGTTGTTCCTCTGTTTAAGAAGGGTAGCAAGGATAATCCAGGGAATTACAGGCCGGTGAGCCTTACTTCAGTGGTAGGGAAATTACTGGAGAGAATTCTTCGAGACACGATCTACTCCCATTTGGAAGCAAATGGACGTATTAGTGAGAGGCAGCGGTTTTGTGAAGGGGAAGTCGTGTCTCACTAACTTGATAGAGTTTTTTGAGGAGGTCACTAAGATGATTGATGCAGGTAGGGCAGTGGATGTTGTCTATATGGACTTCAGTAAGGCCTTTGACAAGGTCCCTCATGGTAGACTAGTACAAAAGGTGAAGTCACACGGGATCAGGGGTGAGCTGGCAAGGTGGATACAGAACTGGCTAGGTCATAGAAGGCAGAGAGTAGCAATGGAAGGATGCTTTTCTAATTGGAGGGCTGTGACCAGTGGTGTTCCACAGGGATCAGTGCTGGGACCTTTGCTCTTTGTAGTATATATAAATGATTTGGAGGAAAATGTAACTGGTCTGATTAGTAAGTTTGCAGACGACACAAAGGTTGGTGGAATTGCGGATAGCGATGAGGACTGTCAGAGGATACAGCAGGATTTAGATTGTTTGGAGACTTGGGCGGAGAGATGGCAGATGGAGTTTAATCCGGACAAATGTGAGGTAATGCATTTTGGAAGGTCTAATGCAGGTAGGGAATATACAGTGAATGGGAGAACCCTCAAGAGTATTGAAAGTCAAAGAGATCTAGGAGTACAGGTTCACAGGTCATTGAAAGGGGCAACACAGGTGGAGAAGGTAGTCAAGAAGGCATACGGTATGCTTGCCTTCATTGGCCGGGGCATTGAGTATAGGAATTGAAAGTCATGTTGCAGCTGTATAGAACCTTAGTTAGGCCACACTTGGAGTATAGTGTTTAATTTTGGTCGCCACACTACCAGAAGGATGTGGAGGCTTTAGAGAGGGTGCAGAAGAGATTTACCAGAATGTTGCCTGGTATGGAGGGCATTAGCTATGAGGAGCGGTTGAATAAACTCGGTTTGTTCTCACTGGAACGAAGGAGGTTGAGGGGAGACCTGATAGAGGTCTACAAAATTATGAGGGGCATAGACAGAGTGGATAGTCAGAGGCTTTTCCCCAGGGTAGAGGGGTCAATTACTAGGGGGCATAGGTTTAAGGTGGGAGGGGCAAGGTTTAGAGTAGATGTACGAGGCAAGTTTTTTACGCAGAGGGTAGTGGGTGCCTGGAACTCGCTACTGGAGGAGGTGGTGGAAGCAGGGACGATAGTGACATTTAAGGGGCATCTTGACAAATACATGAATAAGATGGGAATAGAGGGATACGGACCCAGGAAGTGTAGAAGATTGTAGTTTAGTCGGGCAGCATGGTCGGCACGGGCTTGGAGGGCCGAAGGGCCTGTTCCTGTGCTGTACATTTCTTTGTTCTTTGTTCTGTATCTAACCCCATGCTGGAGCTGTCCTGGGAGTGTTTAATGGGGACAGTGTCTAGGGAGCTTTACTCTGTATCTGACACCGTCCTGTCCCTGTCCTGGGAGTGTTTGATGGGGACAGTGTAGAGGGAGTTTTACTCTGTATCTAACGCGTGCTGTACCTGTCCTGGGAGTGTTTGATGGGGACAGTGTAGAGGGAGCTTTACTCTGTATCTAACCCCGTGCTGTACCTGTCCTGGGAGTGTTTGATGGGGACAGTGTAGAGGGAGCTTTACTCTGTATCTAAATCCCGTGCTGTACCTGTCCTGGGAGTGTTTGATGGGGACAGTGTAGACAGTGCTTTACGCTGTATCTAACCCAGTGCTGGAGCTGTCCTGGGAGTGTTTGATGGGGACAGTGTCGAGGGAGCTTTACTCTGTATCTGACCCCGTACTGCACCTGTCCTGGGAGTGTTTAATGGGGACAGTGTAGAGGGAGCTTTACTCTGTATCTAACCCCGTGCTGTACCTGTCCTGGGAGTGTTTGGTGGGGACAGTGTAGAGGGAGCTTTACTCTGTATCTAACCCCGTGCTGTACCTGTCCTGGGAGTGTTTGATGGGGACAGTGTAGAGGGAGCTTTACTCTGTATCTAACCCCGTGCTGTACCTGTCCTGGGAGTGTTTGATGGGGACAGTGTAGAGGGAGCTTTCCTCTGTATGTAACCCCGTGCTGTACCTGTCCTGGGAGTGTTTGATGGGGACAGTGTAGAGGGAGCTTTACTCTCTATCTAACCCCGTGCTGTACCTGTCCTGGGAGTGTTTGATGGGGACAGTGTAGAGGGAGCTTTACTCTGTATCTAACCCCGTGTTGTACCTGTCCTGGGAGTGTTTGATGGGGACAGTGTAGAGGGAGCTTTACTCTGTATCTAACCCCGTGTTGTACCTGTCCCGGGAGTGTTTGACGGGGCAAACTTTCATCTTTTCATGGTCTTTAGTTTTCTGTGACTGTTGGGTGCTTTTTAATACGCACAATAATATTCAGCCCTTTTCAAGTCTGTACCCCTCTGGAAGAAGGAGCTAAGCTGTTACCAAAGCTGAGGAAACCGCCGGTGTAATCATACTTGTTTGGTCCATTTTGAGGTTACCTTCGAAGGCGGGTGTGAGCGCTGATCCCTCTGCCGAGCTCTCAATTCGACTAACTGTGAGGTCGCTCTCCGTCCCACCGCGACTGTTCAGCATACAAGTGTAAACAGTTTTACCTGAACACAAACGGCAACATTTAATTCTCACTTAAGCTGTTGTTAAATTAAATACTGAGATCTGAGCATCAAAACACAACAGAAAACTAAAAACACAAAGATCAGGACAGTTATACATGAAGATCCCATAGTGTAACAAAAAAAGATGGAGAGGGGGAGGGGGAGAGGAAAAGGGGGAGAGGGGGAGGGGAGAGGGGAAGGGGGAGAGCAAGGGGGAGAGCAAGGGGGAGAGGGGAAGGGGGAGAGGAAAAGGGGGAGGGGGAGGGGGAGGAGGAGGGGGAGAGGGAGGAGGGGGAGAGGGAGGAGGGGGGGAGGGGAAGGGGAGAGGAAAAGGGGGAGAGCGGAAGAGGGAGAGGGGAAGGGGGAGAGGAAAAGGGGGAGGGGGAGGAGGAGGGGAGGGGGGAAGAGGGTGGAGGGGGAGAGGGGAAGGGGAGAGGAAGAGGGGAGATGGAGGGGAGGGGAGAGGGGAAGGGGAGATGGAGGGGAGGGGAGAGGGGAAGGGGAGAGGGAGGGAGGGGGAAAGGGTGGGGGGAGGGGAGTCGGGGTGGGAGATAGGGGGTGAGCAGGGGGAAGGGGCGAGGAAAAGGGGGCGAGGAAAAGGGGGCGAGGAAAAGGGGGCGAGGAAAAGGGGCGAGGAAAAGGGGGGGAAGGAGAGGGGGAGGCGGGGAGGGGAGGCGGGGAGGGGGAGAGGGGTTGAGCAGGGGGGAGACGGGTGTGGGGGAGGGGGGAAGGGGAGAGGAAAAGGGGGTGAGGGCAATGGTGGCGGGGGTGGGGAGGAGGGGGAGGGGAGGGGGGTGTGGGGAGGGGTGGCGGGGGAGGCGGCGGGAGAGGGGGAGGGGGAGAGGGAGGGAGCGGGGGAGGGGAGGCTGGTGTGGGGGGTAGGGTTGGCGGGGGGTGGGGGTGGCAGGAGGGGGGGTGGGGATATAACAATATATGTGCCAGTGACAAATATAGAGATTTTAAAATACCTATTGACGTGCTGACATCAGCAGAAAACAGCCAATCCGCTGCCTTTTTAGCCTCCAGGCCCAGCAGGTAGAACTTGCCAAAATAGGACATGTCGAAGACGGCAGCTGTGTCCCGGCACCTTTCACACTCAAACTTAATCTGCACCAACCACAATAACGTGAGACTGATCCGGACATCGCTGGAAACAAGCGGCTGGACTCGAGGGAAGCTGTAATCCCCCTGGGTCCTGAACCGCACTCCACCCCCCAGGGCCATGGTGGGTGCAGTTAGCCCACACACACACAGTCATAGACACAGTCAGTCAATGACACACACACAGTCCGAGACATAGTCACAGATAGTCACAGTCACACACATGCAGTCAGACACATGCAGTCAGACACACGCACACGCAGTCAGACACACGCACACGCAGTCAGACACACACACATGCAGTCAGACACACGCACACGCAGTCATACACACGCACACGCAGTCAGACACACGCACACGCAGTCAGATACAAGCACAGTCACACACAGCAGACAGACGGATCACGTGATATTCTATCTGGCATGTGGAGTGCTAATAAATGACGCTCAGTATACATCAACATCTGATTTATCCTCGATATCTGCAGCCTTCACTCACTCGGTTGGTTAGGTGGCTGCACTTCACGTATCAGTGGCAGAAATATTCAACCTCTCTGAACTGATGAGAGTGAAATAGGAGATCATTCCTACCTGCTTATGGTGTAGCGGGAAGTCAAAGGTGTAATCGTTCCGTAGTAACTCATTATATCTGTAATTGTCATGCTGTTTGCTGCCGTAGGCTCCGTAATAATCATAATTTAGAATCTAATTCAGAGTCACAAGAGAAGAGAAAGATCAATAATGAGCCAGAGAGAGAGAGAGCGAGGGAGAAAGAGAGAGGCAGACAGTGATGACAGAGAGAGTGAGGGAGAGAGAGACAGATAGTGATGCGACCATCATTTCACACGAGACGGACAATTGAACAGTGGTTTTAATCAGCTAGAACAGTGCCTGCCTGCGACTGCTCTGTACTGAGAGCCGCCTACAGGGCAGCAGCTCTATATACCTCCCCCAAGGGGGCAGTGCCCACAAGGGCACCAACATGATACAATGCGGTGTAATACAATACAATGGTCCATAGGTGGAGCCCACAAGGGCAACAACATAGTACAATGTAATGTAATGCAATACAATGGTGAATGGTTGCCGCAATACATTCACCACATTCACCCCCTGTTCAAAAATTGAAGTCCAGCGGGGGTGAAATGGCTCACAGGTGGAGTCTGTCCGGCGCCCTGATCGTGCGCTGCGATTGCCTGAGCTCTGGTTTCGCTGTGGGCACGGGTGTTGAACTCGTCGATGCGGGCATGAGTGTTGACTCCGGGAGCGTGTCTTCTGGAGCTTCACCCCTGTAGGTCGGCGATGGAGGGAGGGTGTGTGTGTGTGTGTGTGGGGGGGGGGTGTAGGCCATGCAGGGGCGGGGGCACTGTTTGGTGTAGATTGGGGGGGGGGGTAGGTGATGGTCATAGGCGATCCTGCGGGTGCCAGGTCCCGGAGGGAGGCCGTATCTTGTCGGCCATCGGGGTGTGCCACGTAGGCATACTGGCGGGTTGGCGTGAAGGAGCTGGACCCTCTCGACCAGGGAGTCGGACTTATGGCTCCTCACATGTTTTCGGAGGAGTAGGGGCCCCGGTGTCGTCAACCAGGCCGGAAGCGAGACCCTGGAGGTGGATTTTCTAGGGAAACCAAATAGGCGGTCATGAGGGGTCTCGTTCGTGGCTGTGCAAACGAGTGGCCTAATGGAGTGGAGCGCTTCAGGGAGGACCTTCTGCCAGTGGGAAGCTGGGAGATTCCAGACCGTAGGGCCAGAAGGACGGCCTTCCAGACCGTCGCGTTCTCCCTCTCCATCTGTCCGTGTCCCGGGGGTTATAACTGGTAGTCCTGCTCGAGGCGATGCCCTTACCGAGCAGGTACTGACCCAGCTCGTCGCTCATAAACGAGGAGCCTCGGTCACTGTGGACGCAAGTGGGGAAACCGAACAGGGTGAAGATGCTGTGCAGGGGCGTAATGATGGTGGCCGCGGTCATGTCGGGGCAGGGGATTGCAAAGGGAAGCGGGAGAACTCATCAACGACGTTGAGAAAATATGCATTGCGGTTGGGAGGGGCCCTTTGAAATCAATACTGAGGCGCTCGTAGGGCCGGGTGCCTTCACCAGCTGGGCCTTATCTGGTCGATAGAAGTGCGGCTTACACTCCGTGCAGATTTGGCAGTCCCTGGTCATGACCCTGACCTCCTCGGTGGAGTAGGGCAGGTTGTGGGCCTTGATGTAGTGGAGAAGCCAGGTGACCGCCGGGTGGCAGAGGTCGTTGTGGATGGCCCGGAGTCGGTCATCTTGCGCGCTGGCGCATGTGCCACGGGACAGGGCACCTGGGGGCTCATTGAGCTTCCCAGGACGATACACTATATCATAATTATAGGTGGAGAGTTCGATCCTCCACCTCAAGATTTTATCGTTCTTGATCTTGCCCCGCTGCGTGTTGTCGAACACGAAGGCTACCGACCGTTGGTCGGTGACGAGGGTAAACCTCCTACCAGCGAGGTAGCGCCTACAATGCCGTACAGCTTCCTCAATGGCTTGAGCTTCTTTTTCGACTGAAGTGGGTCGAATCTCGGAGGCGTTGCGGGTACGGGAGAAAAAGGGTACGGGTCTGCCTGCCTGATTAAGGGTAGCGGTGAGGGCGACCTCTGACGCGTCGCTCTCCACCTGAAAGGGGATGGACTCGTCCACCGCGTGCATCGCGGCTTTGGCAATATCGGCCTTGATGCGGCTGAAGGCCTGGCGGTCCTCAGCTGTCAGTGGGAAGATGGTGGTCCGCATAGTTGGGGACCCACTGGACATAATAGGAAAAGAACCCGAGGCATCTTTTTAGGGCCTTGGGGCAGTGGGGGAGGGGGAGTTGCAGGAGGGGGCGCATGCGGTCGGGGTTGGGCCCTAGGACTCCGTTTTCCACGACGTAGCCGAGGATGGCCAGTCGGATTGTGCGGAAAACAGATTTCTCCTCGTTATAAGTGAGGTTGAGGGCTTGGGCGGTTTGGAGAAACTTCCGAAGGTTGGCGTCGTGGTCCTGCTGGTCGTGGCCGCAGACGGAAATGTGGCCCGCAGCCCGTACTGGTCCACCATTCGGTCCATCGTTCTTTGGAAGACCGAGACCCCGTTGGTGTCGCTGAAGGTGACCCAGAGGAAGTGGAAGAGGCGGCCGTCTGCCTCAAAGGCGATCCCCCGGGCGGATTGGGAGCTGGTGGTATGCGGACTTCAGATCTACCGTGGAGAACACCCAGTAGTGTGCAATCTGATTCACCATGTCCGCTATCCGGGGAAGGGAGTACGCATCGAGGTGCGTGTACCGGTTTATGGTTTGGCTGTAGTCTACAACCATCCAGTTCTTCTCCCCAGTCCTGACGACCACCACCTGGGTTCTCTAGGGGCTATTACTGGCCTCGATGATCCCTTCCGTCAAGAGCCGCTGGACCTCTGACTTGATAAAAGTCCTGTCCTGGGCACTGTACCGCCTGCTCCTGGTGGTGACGAGTTTACAGTCAGCGGTGAGGTTCGCGAAGAGTGGGGGAGGGTCGACCTTCAGGGTCGCGAGGCTACATACGGTGAGAGGGGGTAGGGGCCCGCCGAACTTCAGGTTTAGACTCCTGAGGTTGCACTGGAAGTCCAGTCCCAACAGGAGAGGAGTGCAGAGATCGGGGAGTACATATAGTTTAAAATTGGCGTACTCGGCGCCCTGTATCGCGAGGTTTGCGACACAGTACCCCCGGATCTGCACTGAGTGCGATCCAGAAGCGAGGGAGATTGTTTGAAATGCGGGGGAGATTTGGAGAGAACAGCGCCTTCCCGTGTCTGGGTGTATGAAGCTCTCCGTGCTCCCAGAGACAAACAGGCAGGGCGTTTCGTGCCCATTGACCCGGATGGTCATCATCGAGTTCCTGAGGTGCTTTGGCCGTGATTGGTCGAGGGTGACCGCGCAGAGTTGCCGGTAGCCGGCGTGGTTGGAGGTGGTGGGGTAGTCCCAAGATGGCGGCCCCCGTGAGTCGCACGTGTCGGGCCATGTTGGAGATGGCGGCCCCAGTGAGTCACACCGTGTTGGACGGTGATGAAGATGGCGGCCAAGATGGCGGCCCCCGTGAGTCGCACGTGTTGGGCCATGTTGGAGATGGCGGCCCCAGTGAGTCACACCGTGTTGGGTAGAGTCGAAGATGGCTTCCCCCACGGACAACACGAGGCAGATGACGCGTCCGGAGGGGGCAGAGCCGGCAGGCACGCAGGCCACGCTACGGGGTCTGCGGGCCTGAGTCTGAGACTCGGGCCTGTGATTTGGAGGTCTTGGACCTGGCCAGGCAAACTTTGGTACAGTGTCCTTTGTTGCTGCAGCCGCTGCAGGTCGCGTTCCGAGCCGGACAGCGCTGCCTGGGGTGCTGGTGCTGGCCGCAGAAATAGCAGGGCAGCGCCCCGGGTTGGGCGGGCAGCCGCGCGGCACAGGCCTGGGGTACTCTCTGGTCAGGTGTCCACGAGGGGGTCGCGTGGTCGGAGGGGAAAGCGTTGAGGCTCTGAAACGCTACTTCTAGGGAGGTGGTAGTTTTTACCGTCTCTTCTAGGTCGAGGGCGCCCTTCTCGAGCAGGCGCTGTCTGACGTAGTTGGACTGGACTCCAGCCAGATATGCGTCCTGGACGGCGAGTTCCATGTGTTGAGAGGCCGTGACGGCCTGGTAGTTGCAGCTTCGCGCGAGGACTTTCAGGTTGCGTAGGTACTCCTCCACCGATTCCCCGGGGCGTTGGCAGCGAGTGGTGAGGAGATGCCGCGCGAACACTTGTTCACCGGCCTCACATTTTGCATTTTCAGGATCGCAACCGCGTCTGCGTATGTGATCGCTTCCTCGATTTGCACGGAGATTCTGTGGCTCACCCGGGCGTGGAAGAGGCTCAGCTTCTGTTCGGCGGTGACGGTAGGCGAGGAGGAGGCGGCGAGGTAGGCCTCAAAACAGCGGAGCCAGTGCAAAAAAATCCCTTTGGCTTCAGCGGCCTGTGGGTCGAGTTCCAGTCGGTCAGGTTTGAGGGCGGCTTCCATCGCGATGTTGGAGCTGATTAAACTGATGCGACCATCAATTCACACGAGATGGAGAGTTGAAATGAACGGTGGTTTTAATCAGCTAGAACTGTGCCTGCCTGCGACTGCTCTGCACTGAGAGCTTCCTACAGGACAGCAGCTCTGTATACCTCCCCCAAGGGGGCGGAGCCCACAAGGGCACCAACATGATACAATGCGGTGTAATACAATACAATGGTCCATAGGTGGAGCCCACAAGGGCAACAACATAGT